>NC_043000.1:152833640-152841140 GCF_006345805.1 Octopus sinensis | reverse complement strand
GGTGTGGCCTATACCATCTTTTTTCTGTTGTTATTCCATAATGTTGGCATAGCTTCCAATGTATGTAGGTTCCAACTCTGTCATGTCTGTGAATATATTCCTTCTTAGCTAGGACTGGGCAGCCAGAGATAAATGATTTTATATTATTATTATATTATTATTATTATTATTATTATTTATTATTATTATTATTATATTATTATTATTATTATTATTATTGTTCTATGTTTGACTTTTGCTTTACGTCTGTACAAGTTGGCTCCAAGTCACCCAGAGACCTCAAGAGACAGCAGGTTGGAAGTTCACCTTTATTATTATTATCATTATTATTATTATTATTATTATTATTATTATTATTATTATTATTATTATTATTATTATTATTATTATTACTATTATTATTATTATTATTATTTCACTTCTCAGAGCTCTCGGGATTACTTGCTCTGGTTGATTCTGTGGAAGCGGACAGCAACCTGTTGTCAGAGGTCTCACAGGGTCTCATACCGTTAATTATAAGCTTTGGTACCTGGATGTTAACTTATTGTGGGAGACACTCAACACACCCAAACACCAATCTCAAAATCCTAGCTGTCCCCAATAGAGCAGTTTTTTGATGCCTGCTCTGCCCTCATGTCATTTCCAATTGTGCCCCTACACAATGATTGGGATAACAGTTACTCTCCTCGTTGCTTGCATTCTTGCAATTTCGGCTTTTAGTAGTCTGTATTTCTCTATCTTTTCCAGCTCTTTGTCATTTACACAGGCATCCCCAGGTATGGCTATATCTATGATCTTGGTTTCTCTTTTTTTCTTTTAGTCGTCACAATAATGTCTGGCCCTCGAACATCGGCGAGCAGGCAGAATCGTTAGCACACCAGACAAAATGCTTAGCGTCATTCCGTCCGTCCTTACGTTCAGAGCTCAAATTCCGCCGTGGTCGACTTTGCCTTTCATCCTTTCGGAGTCGATGAAATAAGTACCAGTAGAATACTGAGGTCGATATAATCGACTCCCCTCTCCCCCAAGCCTGCTGCCCTTGCGAAAAAATCATCATCATCATTATTATTATTATTATTATTATTATTATTATTATTATATTATTATTATTATTATTATTAAGGCACCGAGCTGGCAACATCGTTAGCCCGCCGGGCAAAATGCTTAGCGGCATTTCGTCCGTCCTTACGAAGTCAACTTTGCCCCTCGTTTTTCCGGGGTCGATAAAATAAGCACCAGTTGAGCATTGGGGTTGACCTAATTGACCTGCCCGCCCCCCACAATTTTTGGTCTTGTGCTAAAATTTGAAACCATTATCATTATTGCGGCGAGTTGGCAGAATCGTGAGCACGCCAGGCAAAATGTCTTGCGGCATTTCTTCCGTCTTTATGTTCTGAGTTTAAATTCCGGCGAGGTCGACTTCGCCTTTCATCCTATCGATAAATTAAGTACCAGTGAAACACTGGGGCTGATGTAATCGAATAATCCCCTCTCCCAAAATTTCAGGCTTTGTGCCTTTAGTAGAAAGGATCATCATCATCATCATCATCATCATCATTATCATCGTCGTCGTCGTTGTCATCGTCGTCGTCGACGTCATTATCATCGTCATCAGAATTATTATTGTGATTAAAAGCAGAATCGTACATTTCCCCTGAGCTCCACTTAGAAGATATTTTCTTTAAGGACTACTTTATGAAAAAATAAAATCCACAACCCTCACCTCAACAAAGGGCTTTCGGAATGTTTGAATATTTATCCTAATACTTTGGAGAAAAGGAGAACATTCATCCGCAGACATCTTCTTCCTATGCACATTTTTGCAGGCGCCAAGTTTAATTCGTTTATCAAGGTTCAATACAGACACCATAGCTTTGCGAAAGTAGAAGTTAGTCACAAGTAGTTTTTATTTATGTTTAGCTCCAAACAATTTTTGAAAACAGGAAATTGGATTTAATTAAAAATGTTAAACAGAAATTGATAATGAAACAGATACTAATGGATACCGACAGCCACATTTTTCTGTTAAAATCTTTGCATTCTAGCTCCGGGGGCTCCATTTCCTTCCCGTTTCCTCCGCTAACATCTCCTCTCCTCGTACTGATGTCAAAAGCACCTCACCACTTCTACCAGCAACATACTTCCTTAAGGTCTCTTCCTCTGCTCCCATACATTCTTGAGTACTTACCAATCCGATCAACTACACTCACATAGAATGCTGTAAACAAATTTGATAATTAGGGTTGAGTTAAAAAATCGCATATTCAGCAAAAACGCCATCACCGCATTCATGGTCATCGTGACCATTCAAAGGGATGATATCAATATGATAATAGTAATAGCTGATGATGATGATGATGATGATGATGATGCTTTGCAATATTTGTTCCAGTTCTTTGCATACTACCTGTGACGCCTGCAAAGACAAAATTATACTGCCACAAATTGGCGGCTTTCTCAGATAAACATTGGTGGGCAGCACTCATGAGCAACAATCAGTCCTCTTCAAAATATAAATAAATAATAAATGCGCCCTTTTAAAGCCTAGCCAGGCTCATGGGCCCGGTTTCCCGGTTTCTATGGCGTATGTGTTCCCCAGCTGGACAGGACGCCGGTCCATCGCAGCGTTACTCATTTTTGCCAGCTGAGTGGACTGGAGCAACGTGAAATGAAGTGTTTTGCTCAAGAACACAACGCGTCGCCCGGTCCAGGAATCGAAACCACAATCTTACGATCACGGTGCTGACACCCTAACCACTAAGCCACGCGCCTCTACCCTCTTCAAAATATCTTGCCCAAATTTACACATACATTTGTAGATGTTTGGTCCAAATTGACAGACGGAAGCCAGTACAACCGATTAGATATAGCTGTATGGGATTGCAAGAAAAAACAGTTGCGGAAATCAGCTTCCTTCGGATACCTTTATGATTAGGAAAATACAAGGAAAAGAAAATGCCTAAGGACCATTGATGAGGAGGAGTCGGTAAATACAGTACCTAAGATCAACTTTTAGCTTCGTAACTATTATTATGGATGGAAGCACTCCGTCGGTTACGACGACGAGGGTTCCGGTTGATCCGAACGTTAATTTCACGAGCAGGCTGTTCCGTTGATTCGGATCAACCGGAACCCTCGTCGTCGTAACCGACGGAGTGCTTCCCCCCCACTGGATAACAATGTCGCCCTGGCAATAGCTATTCTGTCACATGAGAGGGGAAGGAGTAGTTCTTTTTCTGTTCTAATTTTGTGCTTACACTGCCTTCCATCACATACACGAGCGCGCCTGTAGGCTTGTTACAAATGAACAATAGATTCATTAATTAGAGAATATAAAAATGTAATTAAGAAATGTGAATTAAAAAAGGTGTGATCAAAGGTGAAATGAAAATGTCATCATAATTCACTTCCTCCTGCATATCATCATCGTCGTTGTCATCGTATTCGTCATCATCATCATCATCATCACCAACACTACCACCACCACTATCACCACCACCATCATCAGCATCATTATCATTATCACCATCATCATCAAATACGTACGTTGCTTTGTGAGTGCATTTGAAAAATATCGCAATCAAAGGACAAGAAAATATTAATTACTTTCATAACAGTATATTACATTGATAATCTACCTTAATTGTCCCGTCATACGTAGATCAATTGTCAGGAGTGGCCCGGCAGGCTGGGAATATGATCAGAAGAGCAATAGTCAAGCTAACCTGGAATCTAAACCTGTGGCAATTAACGGTAGAGAGAAGAGGCTGAGGTCGAGATTTACTGAATGCAGTGGGGGAAAGCAGACGTCTGTGGTGAGAAGATGGGGAAGAGGCGGGATAGAGAAAGTGGGGACGCAATGCACGTTAACAAACTCACCTGAATTCAACTGATCTCGTTTTATAATAATGGTAGAGAACCTTCGGAACGACTATGTGTATGCGTGTGTGTATGCTTGTTTGTGTGTGTGTGTGTGTGTTGTGTGTGTGTGTGTGTGTGTGTGTGTGTGTGTGTGTGAGTGCATTAACTAACGATTATATGTATATACGAAGTCTGATCAATAAGTATCTGGTCTGTTGCCATAGTAACGAAGCTTAACCACGCAGAGCAAAGCCGCTCGGCAAAGATTGACCTTGGACTTTACTATGCATGCACACTAAGTTTTAATGTTCTAGCTCACCACTGCTGTTTACAGCAGTGCTTGGAAGGAAGGTGTGTAGCGTGTGATCGTCGCATTGACCATGACAGAGAAAGTTGTCATGGTGATACCTGCGCAGAAGCCTACGCAAAGTTAAAGGAAATGTATGGAGAGGAGTGTATGAGCCGCACACAAGTGTACGAGTGGCTCAGATGTTTCCAAGATGGCTGAAAAAATGTCGATATTGACGAACATTCTGGAAGCCCCACAACCAGCAGAAATGAGAAAAACATCGGAGATGTGTGTGCAGCTGTGAGGGGAAATCATCGAATCTCCATCCGTGAGTTATCAGCGGATGTGCAGATAAGTTACGGTTCAGTTCAGGCGATTATCACTGAAGATTTGGGTATGAGACGCGTGTCTGCCAAGTTTGTGCCAAAACTGCTTTCAGCTGACCCAAAACATTTTCGGGTTTCCTTGATTGTGTCAAGAATGATGAAAACTTTTTGAAAACATTGTGTAGGCCTCTGAGCAAGTATTGCCAAGCTTTTGGTAAAGTTTGATGCAGATTCTCTGCTCAATTTTCTCTGTTATGGTCAATGCGACGATCACACGCTACACACCTTCCTTCCAAGCACTGCTATTAAACAGCGGATGTGAGCTTGAACGTTAAAACTTAATGCGCATACACAGCAGAGTTCAAGGTCGATTTCCAGCGGCTTTACTCTGCGTACTTTAGCTTCGTTACTACGGTGAACCATGGGACTGTGATGAGATAGAAGAAAAGCTCAACTGAGCTATCAGTGCTTCTTAAGTTGATTCCAAGTGGCGGACTCCTTGAAGATCAACCGTCAGGATCACAAAACTTCACGGAGAGAGTCAATGGAATGCATCCATAGGGGTCCATGACTGTGTAATCAGCACAAGGCCCGAAATTTTGGGGGAGGGGGCCAGTCAATTAGATCGACCCCAGTGCGCAACTGGTACTTAATGAAAGGCAAAGTCGACCTCGGCGGAATATGAACTCTGAACGTAAAGACAGACGAAATACCTATTTCTTCACTAACCACAAGGGGCTAAACATAGAGGGGACAAACAAGGACAGACAAACGGATTAAGTCGATTACATTGACCCCAGTACGTCACTGGTACTTAATTTATCGACCCCGAAAGGATGAAAGGCAAAGTCGACCTCGGCAGAATTTGAACTCAGAGCGTAACGGCAGACGAAATACGGCTACGCATTTCGCCCGACGTGCTAACGTTTCTGCCAGCTCGCCGCCTTAAAAGATGTTACCGAAGTGATATAAAGCGACATTCGAAGGCAGTTTCGATCGATACTCAGCCTCTACCACCTTATTTTCGTTTTAGCTAGAGGCGGTCTACGTCACTGTTGATTTGGAAATTATATGTACTGGTTAGTATCTTCTGGGATTTCAGATGTATGTATAAACTGTTCATCGCCAGCGCTCTAGACTTTACTCAGACATACAATACTATAGAAGACAATGGCATAGAAATGATCGTGCATGCCTAGAAAACCTTACTCTTCGACAAAACTCTGTCTAGAGTTAAAGAGGGCAAACTCTACGGTATCAGGGCAAAATCCCATTGAGGACAACCCCACCCCAACCCTGGACATACTCTGGTCAATATTACAATATCCCTGGTCAATATTACACCACAGGAATATTGATAAATTGATGAATTACCTTGTTCGTTATAAACTTATGAATTGCCTTGTTTTTTTTTAACTTCTTATTAAAATAGTAGAACAGTCATTTGTTTGTTTTATTTATGCTTATGGCTTATATATTTTGTTTGGTGTCCTGGAAGAATACAAGACCACGTAATTCAGCGGATTTACTATATATAGTGTTATGCATTATCAAAACAGCTGCATGGCAGTGAAACATGGGCTATCACATTATTTACATTCGACGGATATTTGGTGGATATATGCTCACGGGCAGATGGTGTAGTGTTTAAGAGCGCGGGCTACTAACCCTAAGATTCCGATTTCGATTCCAAGCAGTGATCTGAACAATAATAATAATAGTAGTTTTTTTTTTTTTTTAGTTGCAGCTCAGAGCTGTGGCCATGCTGATGCACCGCCGTTATAATGATAATAATAATAATAATAATAATAATAACATCGAATAATACCTTAAAAATGAGAACCCAGGTTCGAAATTTCCCCAAGACACCTGATGGAGGCTTGGAGGGTATATCAGCCGAAACGTTGTGCTAACAACAAACAAGATGAGGACAAATATCCGTCGAATGTAAATAATGTAAATAACGTACATAATTCATCATCTCTTAAATATAGGACTGTATGGGCTATCAAAGCTGAGGAAATGCATAGGCTTGAAGAAATGAAGTCAGTATGCTTCGCTGGATGTGCAATGTCAATGTGCATGTTTGACAGAGTGTAAGCAGCTTGAGAGAAAAGTTAGACATAAGAGGCATTAGATGTGATGTGCAGGAGAAACAAGTGTGCTGGTATGGTCATGCGATGCATATGGACAAGGACAGTTGTGTAAAGAAGTACCAATCTCTAACTGTGGAGGGAACCTGAGGTAGAGGCAGACCCAGGAAAAAAATGGAACGAGGTGGTGAAGCATGACTTTCGAACTTTGAACCTCACAGAGGCAATGACTTGAGACCGAAACCTTTGGCGATGTGCTCTGCTTAAGAGGATCCGTCAAACCAAGTGCACCCGTGCTGTTGGCACGTAAAAGATCAACCCTTGAACGTCGGGCCTCATGGAGGCAAAGTGGCTGAGTAACTTTCGAGTGTTGGACCTGACAGAGGCAAAGTGGCTAAGTTCCTTTCAAGTGTTGGGTCTCAAGGAGGCGAGATGGCTGAGTTCCATTCGTGCGTTGGGCCCCATGGAGGCAAAGTGACCGAGCTTCTGGGCCTCATGGAAGCAAAGTGGCTGAATACCTTTCAAGAGTTGGACCTGACGGAGGCAAAGTGGCTAAATTCCTTTCGGGTGTTGGGCTTCACGGAGGCGAGGTGGTTGAGTTCCTTTCAAGCGTTGGGCCTCATGGAGGCAAAGTGGCCGAGCTCCTTTTGAGTGTTGGGCGTCAAGCAGCAATGACCAAGACCTTTGGCATTATGTCGTGCTTGAGAAGAAAACCCATCAAGCTGAGTAAAATCACAGTTGTGGCAGATACTGGTGTCACGCAAATGGCACCCGTACTGGTGGCACGTAAAAGTACCCATTACACTTTCGGAGTGGTTGGCATTAGGAAGGGTATCCAGCCGTAGAAAACCATGGCAAATCAGACTGGAACCTGGTGCAGCCTTCCAGCGTGCCATTCCAGTCAAACCGTCCAACCTATGCCAACATGGAC
>NC_043000.1:152818640-152828640 GCF_006345805.1 Octopus sinensis | reverse complement strand
TTCAGAGGGAAAACATGCACCCTTAGATATTTTGTGTGTTTGTTTGTAGACTCATCATAAATCTACAAACAAATGCACAAAATATTTAAGGGTATATTTTTTCCCTCTGAAGAGATTATGCTCAGAAATATAATTTTAATATTTAATTCATTTCTCTATGTATACCCGAAACAGCTGTAAGGGATAATGATTGGTTTGTTGCTGATAATAAACTCTTATTAACTTCAATATCTCCATTTTCTTCTTTATTTACATAGGTTTATATACAAACCTATTTTATGGATATCAATTATCCCCAAAATATTAGGTATGGAACCAATACTCCCTTGGATGACACCATCCCTTCATAAGGCTAGCATGACCTTTAACCGAATTATATATATATGTTTGTTTTTCCCCGTCTGTCTTGATAGACAATGGGTTGCGCCAAGGGTGGGGCCTACTTTGATGACGAGCAGCGTCTGCTGTGACTGAACAGTCCAATTGTGGAGTGGAAGTCCTTGGTACAGTTGCTGCACACGAACATCGATGGGTACGTCTGGGGTGTTGCTGCAGTTGTCCTCTTCCTGTCCCGCCTGTCCAACCACAATTGTGCTCTCCTTTCCTCAGCCATGGAAACGCCTTTCCTCACTGTCCGACGCGAGGCAGAGCGGTCAGCAGCTGTTTCCTCCTACGTTTCCACACAGATGTTGGCAGTCCTCAGGTCGCGCTTGCACACATCCCTGTATCGTAGCTGTGGACGTCCCTTGGGTCGGGATCCCGTGGTGAGTTCGCTGTACAGGATGTCTTTAGGCATGCGACCGTCCTGCATGCGGCAGACGTGTCCGAGCCAGCGCAGTCGTCTCCGCACGAGGAGGGCATGCATATTAGTTTGTTCCAGGATGACTCCGTTTGGTACTCGGTCCTTCCAGGAGATGCCAAGGATCCGTCGAAGACACCGCATGTGGAAGCCGCTGAGGCGGCATTCCTGCCGGGTGTATGTTGTCCAGCTCTCGCTGCCGTAGAGTAGGGTGCTCAGCACGCTGGCTCGGTACACTGCGATCTTGGTGGTTATTGTGAGCATGTTGTTTTCCCACACTCTCCTGGAGAGCTTAGCCATGGCAGCAGCAGCCTTCCCAATCCGTCTGTTCAGCTCCGGCTCGAGGGACAGGCTGCTGGAGACCGTCGATCCCAGGTAAGTGAACTCGTTCACCACCTGCAAGCTGTGGTCGCCGACACTGATGCTGGGGATTATATATATATACTAGCAGTATCGCCCGGCGTTGCTCAGGTTTGTAAGGGAAATAACTATAAAGCATTTTTAGAGAGTTATAGCCAAAAAATAGCCAAAAAATGGAAAAAAATGATGGTAAATTTTTTTGAGAGTAAAAAGGTGGAGTTGCGTCCCCTAGACAGTTTGCGGTTTGTGTTTCTGATTCTCGACCCCATGTCGAATTTATCGATTTTTTTCAGAACTGGGGGAACTTTTCAAAATTTTCGCTGCGTTAGTTTTGAATTATGACATTGGGCTATGTGTGTGTCAAGTTTCATCAGAATCGGTTGAAAGCCGTGGTCAGGGTGAGGGTACAAGCAAACAGACACACAGAAACACGCACAGACAAACTGCCGTTTATATAGAGAGAGATAATCAAAATAAGCAACAAGGATATCCAGAAGTAATGCAATTACTGTATTACCTCTGGATATCCTTGTTGCTTATTTTGATTTTAATCACCTTACTTTGAAATTGTATGGATAATACAATACTAAATTCTGGTGCCTTAACTTAAGTACCATATTCATCTAACGTTATACTAATACATGTTTGTTGTCTACACACCACCTGTCTTAGTCTTTTTTGTTTTTTGTGAATTCTCCCTATATATATATATATATATATATACAACCGTAGTTTAACGTATGTAAGGAACCCCTTTTTGTCAAAAATTAGGTTAAGTAAATACGGGAGTTTCTTATACATGGATAGTATTATAATCAATTACAAACCCTTTTTTTCCAAATTGTAAGCTCCAAAAATTAGGAAGTTCCTTATACACGTTAAAATATGGTGTGTGTGTGTGTGTGTGTGTATCAATAGGTAGATATATACATACATACGTACGTACATACATACGTACGTACATACATACATAATACATACATACATAGACAGAGACGCACAGATACACATTCATATAAATGGCAGCATACTTTCATCCTCTGACCCATTCACACACACACACACACACACACATACAAAACTCACATAAACCCTTCACACACGCATACACATACACATACACATACAAAACACACATAAACATTTCACACACGCACACACACAAACATTTCACACACGCACACACACACAACAGTATATATTTACAAAATTTGAAGACAAAATATATTAGTATACGGAATTATATACATACATACATATAGACACCAATACATATAGACAAACATAAACACACACTGAGCAAACATGAATGTGAGTAGACAGACATACACACCTCCACGCAGTGATGTGTATGTACATAAATACTTATACGCACGCACATGTGTAAGCACACGCATGCCTCGCCCCGCTCCATATATATGCATACACATATACGCAAGGTGAGATATCGGAAAGTCTGTAAGATAGGCCTTTAGAGGAAAGGGTGAACGTGGTAGAGACCCTAGGGAAAGGAGCGATTAAGTAGAAGGGGGAAAAGGCGGGATTTAATAGAAGAATTGTGAAGATAGATAAGAGAAGCTAAAGCAAATAAAATTAATCGGTATGATAAATGAAATAAGTAAAATAAAGGGAGATAAAGAAATAAATGGGTATTTCCACAGCAACACACGATCAGCCAGCAATACGTAAACACACATGCCTCACACGTACATACATACACACATACATACATACATACATACACATACATACATACATACATACATACATCAGTTGTTGTTTGTTTGTTCCTTCTCGAGCCATGCCTGTCTCATATAAGGGCCGGTTTCCCGGTTTCCTTGGCGTATAAATTCCCCACCCGGACGGGACGCCGGTCCGTCGCTGGTGAGCCTGAAATATGCAGGAGGAAAGAGTGAGAGAAAGTTTTGGCGAAAGAGTCAGCAGAAGTTTCGCCATTACCTTCTGCCGGAGCCGCGTGGAGCTTAGGTGTTTCGCTCATAGACACACACATCGCCCGGTCTGAGATTCGAACCCGCGATCCCTCGACCGCGAGTCCGCTACTCTAACCACTAGGCCATGTGCCTCCACACATACATACATACATACATACATACATACATACATACATACATACATACATACATACATGCATGCATGCATGCATACATACATACATACATACATAGGCGTGGCTGTGTGGTAAGTAGCTTGCTAACCTACCACATGGTTCCGGGTTCAGTCCCACTGCGTGGCATCTTGGGCAAGTATCTTCTACTATAGCCACGGGCCGACCAATGCCTTGTGAGTGGATTTGGTAGACGGAAACTGAAAGAAGCCTGTCGTATATATATATATATATATATATATATATATATATGTGTGTGTGTGTGTGTTTGTGTGTTTGTGTGCCTGTGTTTGTCCCCCTAGCATTGCTTGACAACCGATGCTGGTGTGTTTACGTCCCCATCACTTAGCGGTTCGGAAAAAGGGACCGATAGAATAAGTACTGGGCTTACAAAGAATAAGTCCCGGGGTCGATTTGCTCGACTAAAGGCGGTGCTCCAGCATGGCCGCAGTCAAATGACTGAAACAAGTAAAAGAGTAAAAAGAGAGTATACAGTAGTACTGGTGAAATGTCCCAGAGAAAACCTCAATAAAATGTACACACAACAGACTCGATATTATGATTTGGAATAGAGAAGAGAAACTATGTACAGTTATGGAAATCAGCTGCCCAGCAGATGTTAACATACAGCTGAAGATCAGTGGAAAATAGAACACCTACGCTGAACTACTGAGAAATCTGCAATTACTCTAATCAGATTGCAAGTTCAGGTTTGTACCTGTAATTATTGGGACACTGGGATGTGTGACACACTGCCAAAATACCAATCTTGAGAAATTAGGCTTCTCAAGCCCAGTAAGGAAGAAGCTGATTCAAAGACTACTGATCCAAGTCATCGCTGGAACTGTAAAAATCTGTAAAACTTTTCAGAAGTTTATCATTTAAATATATGTGAGCATATCTAGATATGCGAGTATATGTATGAGAAGACATACATAAAACAAAACATAAATATCTGCACGTATACATACATACATACATTCAAAAATACCCTGTTGATGTTGTTGAAATTCAAATGAAGGAGCCTTAGATCTAGGTTAGAAACCGGTTTTCTCTATTGCCAAGAAATCTTGAAATAAAACTGAATAATGGCATACATACATACATACATACATACATACATACATACATACATACATACATACATACATACATAAGTATATATATGTACATACATACACACACTAACAAACATACACAGATACCTATGTACATGCATATATACACTCACACACATACAATAGATACATACATACATGCGCTCACGCGCATGCAAGCTCTAATCTTTCGCCTTAAATATCTACAACTCTATGACCCCTCTCTCAGTCGGAACCAAAACAGCTTTCGCAAAAGCAGATCAACACTACCACAGATCCTTGTCTTTAGAAAAATTACAGAGGAGTTTACAATCTCCAAGCAAAAGCCATCAGTCGTATTTGTGCATTTTACCAGGGTATTTGTAAATATCAACAAAATGTCTTGGTTACTTATTCTCATGAACTACTATATTCCAGACGAGAAAGTCATCACCGTCGTGTATGAAAATCCGTCAAAGTACTGATGGTCCAACAAAACAGTTTCCAACAACAACAGAAATCAGTCATGGGGTCAGCCTAGGTCATTTTCTCTTTGTGGGTGTGGTGGACTACATCTTTAGAGAAAGTCTTGTCCCCATCGCAGACAAGGCCTCACAATCAAGCAGAATCAATTAAGACACCAGAAGAGCCTGCATCTCTCTAATCTTGACCATGCTGATGATATTGCCTTCACAACTCATCAAAAGTATGATGTACAAGAGGTAAACATCCCACGAGAACTCTGCAACTAAAGATGACCTGTTTCTCAATGTAAAGACTGAATACAGGACCATCAACGAAGAAAAAAGCTACCCGCCAATTTACTTCAACGACAGCACATGACTAAAAAGAGTTAATGGCTTTAAGTACTTTGGATCATATGTTGCTGATAGTAAAAGAAAAAAGACTCCCTTACACACAAAGGACATGCCTAGAGTGCCTGTAACAAGCTTCAAAATACCCAGTAATTAAGCGTTTCAAAGTCAACAAGGTCTGCCTTCTTCAGGGTATGAGTAGAGAGCATTCCTCTCAATGGAGCCGAAATCTGGGTATGAAGGAGCTTCAAGATCGCATTGATGGTACACCAGACTTCTTATGGGAGCTCAAAAGCATCTCATGGTGTGAACATAAGACCAAAGACAATTACGGACACATTTCATTCAGCTCTACTACGAAGGCTAGGCCTTGCTAGTCGCGGCTATAGTACTGAACGACAGGCTATATCAGATATCATATTTCGTGTATTGATGTTATAGACAACTGTATTGATGTTATAGGCAAAAGGACACGATAGGCAAATGAGGATCTGCCAAAGCTAATAGGAGTTAGAGATTCCTGATGCTGCATTATGAAGTGCATCATGTTTGCGGCCGTTCGTAAAAAAATTAGAACTGTAATTTGTTTTAGCCGTCATGACTCTGGTGATACTGAATGACAGAACTTATATTTTTCTTTCGTTTATTTTCTTGCTTTAGGAAATACAAATCGAAGTACCAGAGACGCAAAGATGGATATTCGTCAATAGACGACCAAGTACCGCTCCCTGAAAAGTTGTTGATAGACCAACAGAAACAAGAAAAATCTATAAAAGGTAACACTCAATAGAGACCATTTTAAAGTCAACAAAAACAACTAAGTGAAATTAGTTCCAACAGACTTATTGCAGGGAGTGTTAAAAATACGAGCAGGAAATAATATAGCAACATTAATGAATAACATTATTTCAATTTTTTTTCGGTAATTAAAAGAAATAACTCCAGAGATATTCCAGTTATATTATATACTAGCAGTATCGCCTGACGTTGCTCGGGTTTGTTTTGACCTTTTAGAATTGGAATTTTTGAAAAGTAAAAATTTTGCATTATGTAGCTTGTTATTCTCTTTAAGTGAACATTTTTCTGGTTGAAATACACCGAAAAATGGCGACACAGCAGTAAAATAATCGTAAAAAATAAGGATTTTCATAGAAAAAAAAGCACCTTTTTGATGTAAATAATTTTTGGTGTTAACATGGTCCGATTTGAATTTTTTCTTCTACGGAAGGAAGAGCAAGTCTTCTTCTATCATACTTTTAATTTTGGTCAACTTGCACCCCAGGGTATCGGAAGCGATAGTGTTAGTTGAAGGCTACCAAACCTGCCATACACAGACAACTTCAGCTTTATATATATTGAGATTAAGCGATAATTACCGAAATAGCGACGAATGAATCCCTGAGTACAATTATAATAGTTTACATTGGTTGGTGTAGAAAAGTAGAATTGTTCCAAGTTTATACTTCACTAAACCCCTTAATAACTTTCCTTACCTCAACACATTTCTTCATTCTGATGCGAGCGAAGATCACTGAAAAATCAAAGGAAAGTTTGGAACAATAATACTACGCATATCATAATATATATATTTTTTACACAAGGAGTTTCATTTTTAGAAAGCATTGACTGATTTCTGTAATTTGTGTAAAAACAATCTTAAAGAAACAGAAGTAAAATTAATGAAAAATAGTATAGAAGGGTTAATATTTGTCAATACTTGGACGGCGAACTGCCAGAATCGTTAGCAAGCCGTACGAAATGCTTGGTGAGGCCTTCAGATTTGGAATCCTTTGATCATGGGTCTGGTGATTAAGGCTGATCCAGAGCTAAGAAAAACGGCCTGGATGTAAAATTTACACGACTTTCACGTTTATTTATCCACTGATAAAGAGATCCTAAACAAGCCATGATTATCCCTTCCTTCTCAGTTCCAAAAACAGAAATCAGAAAACTTTAGTTGCCACGACTGGGTTTATTACGGATTTTATTTCTTTCTTTCTTTACTTTTTTTTCAGAACGTACTTTAATGGCCTGCCAATACTATCTTCGCAATGTGAACCATTATAGTGATGTCCAACAGCTTGATGATATAGGTACGTTTCAACGGTAAACAAATTCTTGTTCATATGAAGACAGGTGGTAATACCTGACACATCATGTGAGTAAAACCCGCCGCTTTAACCTTTGGAGACATTTAACCGAGTTTCAATTTGTTGAAAGCGTTCATCTACCTTCATATCAAGACGCATGGTTCAGTGATTAGAGCGTCGTGCTTACGATCGTGAGGTTGTGTGTTCGATTCCCGGTCCGGGCTGTGTGTTGTGTTCTTGAGCAAGACACTTTATTTCACGCTGCTCCAGTTCGCTCAGCTGTAGAAATGGGCTGCGACGTCACTGGTGCCAAGCTGTATCGACCCTTGCTTTTCCATTGGATAACATCGGTGACGTGGAGAGAGGAGTCTGGTATGCATGGGCGACTGCTGGTCTTCCACAAACAACCTTGCTCAGATTTGTGCCTCGGGGAGTAACTTTCTAGGTGCAATTCCATGGTCATTCATGACTAAAGGGGATCACAACACCCTTCATATCAACGCTTTTCTACTACTATTGATCAGCAAATGTTCATTCGGGCAGAACTATTAACACATCAGACAAAGTGCTTAGCGGTATTTCTTTTGGCTTTACGTTCAGAGTTCAAATGCCGTGGAGGTGAACTTTACTTTCATCCTTTCGGAGTCAATAAAATAAGTAACCGTTAAGCAAGAGAATCGATGTAATCGACAAGCCCCACCCACGAAATTTCAGATCTTGTACTTGTAGTAGAAAGTATTATTTATATAAGAGAGTTTGACAGTTGTGTTTTGCCATATGTCCCAACACATTCCTTGTCTGAATGAGCCCAGAACATAGATCGAAATATTTTAAGTGACTCTGAATATTTTTTTCTATGATTGAAAATAATATGTATTTTCACTCCGCATTCCAAATTGAGTTCTTAACAGGTAATGCTTCATTTGGTGTTAACATTTTAATATACTCATGCACGTTAGACATTTACACATTAAGATACATATGTATGTATGTATGTATGTATGTATGTATGTATGTATGTATGTATGTATGTATGTTGTATGTATGTATGTATAAGCATGAATATATGTGAATATATATATATATATGTAAATTTTTTTCGTAATGAGATAAAAAAACCAAGGCTGGGTAGATTTTTTATATATGTATGTATATATATATAATATATATATATATATATATATATATATATATATATATATGTATGTATGTATGTATAAGACACCAAAGTGTACGTATGCCGCTATATATATATATATATATATGTACAAAATGGGACAAGAACGTAAAACATCCGGACAGTTAGTTGATACAAAAATGAGACAACAAAACAATATATATATATATATTATACACACAAATATTTGAATATTTACCTATATATACAGAGAGATATATATATACAGAGATATATATATACATACATACATACATACATATACACACACATACATACGTGCATACATACATACACATACATACATACATACATACATACATACATACATACATGCATACATACATACATACATACATACATACATACATACATACATACATACATACATACATAAGAATGTGTGTCGTTTGCCAGCTGGAAGGGATGTCTTCCTGGGCCTAAAAACAACAGTAACACTGTCCTCTATAGGATCACCACATTTAGTTGGCAAATATATTTTACGATTCCGTACTGTTACTGTTGATCACTCGCTCAGAGATTTAATATAACTTACCTCTCTCTTTACGAGATAAGCGACAGTGGGTCGTTAGAAAATGGATATAGTATTTTGCTAGTAGAATGAGTTTTTCATCACTAGCCAGTGATTAACATACACTGAAGACGAATAGCCACTCAGAAAGCCAGGTCTGTGTGTTTCATGTAAGACTAGAGATGAGAGCGATGACCTCCCTCTCAAATACTAATCGGACATAGAATGTGTGTCGTTGGCCAGCTGTAAAAGGTGTATTCCTGGTGCTAAAAACGATAATAACACCGTCCTTTATACAACCGCCACATTCAGTCGGCAAATATATGTTTTTATGTGTGTGTATATATATATATATAACGAGAAAAAAGCAACAAGAATGGATTAGTTTTTTAGTACAATTGTTTCATACAAAGACAGGCTTTATTAAAAGCTTCAAATATTGCAGCAAATACAAGTGTCCCGTACTCATCAGCTAAAACACATATGAGTTCTCCAAACATCTTAGTGGGTGAGGCTACACTCATGAAGTAACGGAGATAATTTTATAAAAAGCAAATTCAGGTTGTAAGCGGACTTCCAAAGTTCTTTAATGATGATGCACAGTCTTATCACAGGTTTTAAAAAAGCTTATTAGCTTCACAGAGAAGATGAATCAATCCATAATGTAGGTGCAAATTTCCAGAGATATGAGGAGATATTTCATACTCACAGACGATGAATCTATCCATGATTAATCCACAATGAGGTGGGTATAATTTCATGCTATATGATAAGATACTTGTCACACTACTGTTCCCTTCACAAAACTGCTATGTTAGAATTTCTAAAAGCTGAAGGAATTTTGTGGAGCAAAGAAAAGAAAAGAAAAGAAAAGAAAAAAGAAAAGAAAAAAGAAAAGAAAGAAAGAAAAAGAAAAAGAAGAGGAGGAAAAAATAAAAAAACGCCCACAATATGTATATATTTATATATATGCATACATATATATCAGGCACGTGCCGTTAGTAATTATTCAGGGTAGGCAGTTAG
>NC_043000.1:152811140-152813640 GCF_006345805.1 Octopus sinensis | reverse complement strand
GAGTGTGCGCCCTCTGGCATTGCGAGTAGATGGCTTCCAGAGGAGAAGAGTAGAAATTGCCTCGTTTTCAGCTCTACAACAATGTCCAGCAAACTGGACTCTCCTACCTTTCACCAGTAAGTTATTTAAGAAGACGTAAGTACTCTTCTCATTTTACTTGGACTCAACAACTAAACCAAGATTTACTACGAAAAAGCCCGAGATGACCCTTTTTGTAAAAAAAAAGAAAAAAAAAAACAAATCCTCGATCCTCCCAAAACACTGAGAATGGGCCAAAATCTGCCAGAAGCGGCGTAAAAAAAATAATGTAAACAAACCATCGCTAAATTCGAGTGTGTCTCCAAACTTAGCTGACTCAGTAGCGAAGACTGCAGTATACACATCCAACTCAAAAACATTTTAAAATTACAATTCGCAAAAAATTTGCTACTTTCTCGAAGCTTTTTTTTTTAAGCAACAGACTATTCCAAACAAGAGTGAGAAAAAAATCTAACCGATCTAATGTTTAAAGTTATCAACGATATCGTTGGAGAGCACATGGAATCATGTAAAGTCAATTACTGGAATATAAATACACTTAACCACTGAACGTGGGTTACTAACCCCAAGATTCCGAGTTCGATTCCAGGCAGTTATCTGAATAATAATAATAATAATAATAATAATAATAAAATAATAATAATAATAATAATAATTGTAATAATAATGATAATAATAATAATAATAATAATAATGATAATAACATCGAAAAATACCTTAGGAATGAGAACCAGGTTCGAAATTTCCCCAAAACATCTAATGAAGTCTGGAGGGTATATCAGCCGAAACGCTGTGTGAACAACAAATAAGATGAGGACAAATATCCGTCAAATGTAAATAATGTAAATAATGAAAACAATATCTCACAATGCATTTGAAGCACTAGTGCTGATCCCAACAATTAGGATACTTTATTAGTCTGTAGAGGAAATCTACTCCATAGATATCAAAACCCGCAAAATCCTGACAACAGCTGGGAACTTCCACAGAAACAATGTTATTGATAGGCTCTACCTAAGATGAAACGAAGGCGGTAGAGGTCTGCGATGAGTGCAGATGGCCTTCGAATGCCGTATGGTATCATTCAGGCAGCACCTACTGAACAACAGCAGCAAAAATGAATATATAAATGAAGTGCGGAAAAGTGAAGTGAGCAACATTGTACGAGTTGGCAGTGAGCTCCTCAAGAAGCACTCGCTTCCTGATGATCTCCTATACAGCCCCGAAACAGCTGGGATCCCTTACCTCAAGGAAGATCTGGATGGAAAGAACTTAGCATACAAAGAAAAAAGACTATGCATGGGTATGTTGCCCGGAAACTTGAAGAAGACAATAGAATTGACAAGAAGCGCAGCCTCTCTTGGACACAAGACTACTACATCACACTTTGAAGGCTATGCGTTTGCAATCCAGGAACAGGAGACTGCCACAAAGTACCTGGTGAACAAGAGAGAGAGAGTGACGCTCTTGTAATCCCAAGGTGAAACCGGATGTGTAGACTATGTCGTGTTTCTGTGGAAGACATAAAGCATGTGATTAGCAGCTGTCCTAAAATATCCTCACGGTACCACCTCCTTATGCGGCACGATGTTGTCGCTAAGACAATTTACAATTCCATCTGCAAAAATGACTGTCCTGAAATAAACTCAGGAAATCCTTTTGTTATGGAATAAATTCATAAACACCAACTCAAGAAATACTAGTAGAATATTCCCATCAAAATTTCTGTCAAATGTAAACATAACAGGCCGGATATTGTTGTTTGGGACAGAGGGGCAAATGTATGTACCGTCATAGAGGTCAGATGCCCTGCAGATATAAACGTCTCTTTGAAAATCAAAGAAAAAGAGAGCAACTATGGACAACTGCTTCAAAACCTCCAGCTTCTATATCCAGACTATGAATTCATATTGATATCAATAATAATTGGAGCACTAGATTTTGTTAAAGGAGAATTTGGATAAACTGGGATTTTCAGAAAGAGAAATCAACCAACTAATTCGTACATTACAAATGCAATCTGTGAGTGGAACAGTAAAAATATGAAAGACTTTTCTCAAGTTCCAGATGTGAATTTATCTGTGTTAACTACATTCCAAAGATGGAACCTTGTCTCTTTATTGGAAACCGTCTCCCTCCTCGGTGGAAGATTTATAATAAAAAATAGAAGTATACACATGTATACATACATTCATGCATGCATACATACATACATACATACATACTACATACATACATACATGCATGCATGCATACATACATACATACATACATACATACATACATACATACATACATACATGTAATATTATTGAGAATGATTCCCTGTCGTATATGATTGTAGGCATTACTTCACATGCAAGCGAAGAAACTCCCGGTGTTTAGTCATTTACATTCAGGAAATGTGATCCTATTTAATGGCACTTGCAGGTAACTGACGTCTTTCTCCATCTCTCGCCTT
>NC_043000.1:152796140-152806140 GCF_006345805.1 Octopus sinensis | reverse complement strand
TATAGTCGAATATTTAAATCTCAGTTTAACAGAAAAAAATATAAAAACAAAAAACTCACCTATCTGTCTTTATTTTTAAACCACACTTCATATGAATTGCATCTAAAATTACTGAGACTCTTTATTGAACTTTTCAATCTCTTACAGGTCATCTTCTGTTCGAGATGTCCACAGGTATGGAACTGGAAGACACCTACCCCAGAGTCGATGAAATGACATGTTGCGTATACCCAGCAGTATCAAACGTACGTTAGTTCTATTTCATATTTTTAATACAGATTCGTTTTTAAACTATATTTACCACACTATTAATTATATCCTGTAATCCTACTTGTTTTAAAAGACGTGGAAAGCTGTATTGAAGTAGAATGTCTGTGGTATTTAGTTACATCTCGTTACGTACGTAAGTTCAATTGCAGCTGAGGTTGTTTCTCCCTGTCAGCCTTTCAAAGTCGATAAAGTAAGCGTTGGTTAAGTACTGATGTTAATATAATTGATGAAACCTCACCACCCAAATTGAATAATTATTATTTCTTGTTTCAAAGTTGTTACTTGTTTAATAAGTTGCTTGGCATTAGACAATGTGTTAGCACTTAAATAGCTATATCGAGCCATTTTGATAACACACAAAACTGTTTAATTTATTAGGTGTTAAAACTTCCATGCCATGACGGAGACCTGGTTACCGACACAGATCTATCAATACAGTTGTCATTATTGGCTGCCAGAATCGCTAGCATGAATTTGAACACAGGACGTTAGTTAGTTAGTTAATTTTTTGGCTCAAAAAGTAAAACGCAAGGCCATGTAGGGGGACATGGAGTTATGTACAGAGTGGTGTTCATGTAAAGAGTTCAGGCCACTTGAGGTCAAGGGAGACTTTGAACCGAGCGGTTGTCGGCATCTTCACCATCTCGTCCGGCAGCTTATTCCACGGATCCGCAACCCGGACAGAGAAAGCCCCTCTCTTTCGATTGAGATGAAATTGTCGCAGATAGAGCTTTTCGGAATGACTCCGCAGCCGACGCTCTGGGGCGAAGGAGTGAAGAACAGCTCTTTCGAGAGGTTACACTTTCCGCTTATGGTGTTGTGAGCAAGAACGTGAAGGCGGACAAAATGCTTTGAGACATTTCGTCCGCCTTCACGTCCTGTGTTCAAATTCCCTGAGGTCGTCTATGCTTTTCATCCTTTCGGGGTTGATAAAATAAGAACTAACTACCTACTAAGATCGATATAATCGACTAACTTCTCGCCTGAATTTCAAGCCTTGTACTTATTGTAGAAATTATTATTTCTTGGCTGTTCAAGGCGGCGAGCTGGCATAATGGTTAGCTCGCCAGGCAAAATATTTGGCGGCATTTCGTCCGGCTTTACGTTTTGAGTTCAAATTCTGCCGAGATCAACTTTGACATTCATCCTTTCAGGGTCAGTAAAATAAGTACCAGTTGAATTCTGGGTTTGATGTAATCGACTTACTCTTCCCCCCAAACATTCTTGCCTTGTATCAGAATTTGAAGCCATTATTTCTTGGCTGCTCTGAAATCTTTGTTTCTTTTTATATTTTCACTTTCATAGAAATAGTAAAGATGAGACTAAGGGGGAAATAGAGGAATTAGAAATGTATACGACCAAAAAATTAAAAATATTATACCATATCAAAACTCGATCCAAATATGATTAAACTAATCTGCAGTATAATAATTTGATAGATGGTTAATTTGACAGAGCAAGCATCTACATTTGCATCCTCTATTTCCAGTTAATTAACGATCAACTTAGTAATCAATTTCCTTCGTTTGAGCCGAAAAGACATCAGGAGTAAATAGTCTCTTTGCTATTGCTGTTAAACCGCAGCTCAGCCGCGAGTAACAATTGTATGGTCAAAGCGTTCCAATTGTGATCATTTCATTTTATTTTCTGGCACAATGTATTTGAACCATACTTCTTAATGTGATTTATATTCCGGCTTTAAGATTACAGGATATGATTTCAAGAAAATTTAACCATTATTGCTGACAGGTCAAACGACTGCGTTTACTCTCCCGTAAAATGGCTTGATCATCACAGTAATATATTTTTCTCCTTAGCAATTTATCTCTTTCAACTCTCAGTTTTATGAGCAATGCGAAACCGGTCCTTACTTCAGTTTATGTTGAAGATATAGAAATTTTTCTTTCCTTTTTTCAGGTGCTGGATTTCATTTTTGACAACAAATCTACTCAGCTCCCGACATTAGAAGAACTGTCCAATCTATCTTTCTTCAGAGAAGTTCCACATCCGGCTTTAAAAGGCTACAGACCTTCTCGAGTAAGTGAATCGTTAAAAAGTGTGGAGAGCATAAACAGTTAAAACGTGTTGTGCTTCATCCAACAGTAGTGAAATTAAACATACACACACACATACACATGCACACACACATGTATTTATATATGTATGTGTGTGTCTATCTATCTATCTATATTGATAGTAATGGTAAGACAACAAAAGAATGAAAGAGACCTCGATATTAAATAAATAGAGAAATTTATCTGTAAATATAAAATGTGACAATTATCTCTATATATATAATATATAAATTATGTGCATATTTCAGGAACCATTGCCGCAGAATCTCAAAGAACATCTCCGAATTTTGCGCAAAGGGGTTTCACAAAAGTAAGTCATTATTATAAATCTCTATACCAATGTCCCGTTTTCTTATGTTCCAACCGATTATAGCATTTAACAATATATCTAAGGGTAAGGTGTACAGGACGAGGTATCTACTGCGGGGTATCAGGTACTTCTTGGAAACAGTCACGCCCAAGGAATCATAACAGGTATGAGGTGAACACGTGCAGAAAGACTTTAAATATAGCTTACCATTCTTATGCTGGGTGTTGAAGGGCTAGCAGTGTCAATTCTCACCTGATGTTCGAACAATTATTTTTGTTAATTTGTTTTTGTTATTTCTTTGAGAATTTAACAATGATAATCTGTGTTGGTGAGTTGATTCGTTTTGTATTTGTATGCAGCTAACCCTGTTATAGGTTCACTTAAATATTAGGTTGTTATTCATTGACCTGATTGGAAAGTTGATCAGTGTTTATACCATATTTATAAGTATGATAAATCTGTTACACCTTTCATGAAACACGATGTATTATTTATTTAAGCTTATTCAATTATGGGAAGGCGCATGGGCAGGTGGTTAGAGTGTTGGTTTTATGATCATGAGTTCGATTCTCAGACCGGGCGATGTATTGCACACTTGAGTAAGACACTTCATTTCCTGTAACTTTAAATCACTTAACTGTAAATAAGTACTTGTTAAAATTGTGATGGACTAGCGTGCAGTTCAGGTGAAGGTAGCAAAGGTATCCTACTCTCTGTAGCTTAAACGTTTGAGAGTCGGATAACCTCCGGACTCATTGTAATGTAGGATTCAGACAACCTTATTCACTTATATTTTCTTTTACTAAATGTTTTCTTATGGCTATCAATTTGTTGTATACGCTTCTCTCTTCTAAGTAACTTAAGTTTTTTTTTAATCTTTTCACGATAATATTTCATTATCATTTGTGTAGCGATGAAGGTAATAAATGATATATATATATATATATATATATATCAATATGTGACCTCGTGAGTACCACCAGCGATTTCTTTTCCTTTGTCTTCCTTTTTCGGGATCTTTCCTTCTCCTATGTTTCCGACGAAGAGCTCCGCTCAAAACGTTAAGCCCTCCTTCTTCCCTTCTTTCCTGAGCGTCCAATAATACTTTATTTGTACCACGTCCTCGCGTTGCTGTGTTTTTTTTTTGTGTTTTCTTGTTTGGATTAACTTCATATATATATATATATATGATAGACCATAGCACCTACACGCATTTTTCTCTCCTTGTTTCTTTTCTGTGTATCTTTTTGTCGAAGAGCGTAGGCTCGAAACGTCATACTAATTAGGCTGAGCGTCATACTAATACATTTGTTTGTTTGTACTCCATCTGCCTTCGTCTTTTGTTTATTTTCGTAAACCTCCCGTTATATATATATTATATATATATATATATATATATATATATATATATATATATATCAACAATTGAGGGTAAAATTAATTAATTAATCAATTTCACCAAGTGTTCAGTATGTAAAAGGACCATTTAAGGCGAATTCAAAATATTACATTATATAATTAGGGCTTAGTAAAATAAATTACTTTGCCACATACTGAACTTAGTAGAAATAACAGCCAAAAAAAATTTTCTTAGCATTTCTACTACTTAAAGAAAATTTCTCTCAGATAATGTTTACTCCAGACAGCTCACGAAGGTTTGGAGGTAAATACAGAAAAATATCACAAGTACATAGATCGTTTGAGTACGTCAACGTTTCAAGATTAGCCAAATAAAATCAGCATTTCTTTCGTCAGCTCAAAATTTCTTAATTTGGATTTGATCCAAATATACGCCTATATATATATATATATATATATATATATATATAGGCGTATATATATAGGCGTATATATATATAGGCGTAAGAGCGGCTGTGTGGTAAGTAGCTTGCTTACGAACCACATGGTTCCAGGTTCAGTCCCACTGCGTGACACCATGGACAAGTGTCTTCTACTATAGCCTCGGGCCTACCAAAGCCTTGTGAGTGGATTTGGTAGACAGAAACTGAAAGAAGCCCGTCGTATATATGTGTATATGTATGTATGTATGTATGTATGTATGTATGTATGTATGTATGTATGTATGTATGTATGTATGTATGTATGTATGTATGTATATGCTTTTGTGTCTGTGTTTGTCCCCCCAACATCGCTTGACTACCGATGCTGGTGTGTTTACGTCCTCGTACCTTAGCGGTTCGGCAAAAGAGAGACCGATAGAATAAGTACTAGGCTAACAAAGAATAAGTCCTGGGGGTCGATTTGTTCGACTTAAGGTGGTGCTCCAGCATGGACACAGTCAAATGACTGAAACAAGTAAAAGAGAGTAAAAGAGAATATAAATATATATGGTTTAACTGTGAAAGGTCTTCAAATTTTATGCATTACGTTGCATTTTGATCCAGTTCAAAACGAACCTATTTGCAAATGCAGACATGATTATATGGGATGGAAGCACTCCGTCGGTTACGACGACGAGGGTTCCGGTTGATCCGAATCAACGGAATAGCCTGCTCGTGAAATTAACGTGTAAGTGGCTGAGCACTCCACAGACACGTGTACCCTTAACGTAGTTCTCGGGAATATTCAGCGTGACACAGAGAGTGACAAGGCTGGCCCTTTGAAATACAGGTACAACAGAAACAGGAAGTAAGAGTGAGAGAAAGTTGTGGTGAAAGAGTACAGCAGGGATCCCCACCATCCCCTGCCGGAGCCTCGTGGAGCTTTAGGTGTTTTCGCTCAATAAACACTCACAACGCCCGGTCTGGGAATCGAAACCGCGATCCTATGACCGCGAGTCCGCTGCCCTAACCACTGGGCCATTGCACCTCCACGGGCATGATTATAAACAAACATACGAAACACCAGTTATAGGCATTTGTTTGTGAGCGCCTAAATATATAATGGTTGCTTATGATATTATCCGAGGTCGACTTTGCCTTTCCTCCTTTCGGGGTCGATAAATTAAGTACCATTTACACACTGGGGTCGATGTAATCGACTTAATCCGTTTGTCTGTCCTTGTTTGTCCTCTCTGTGTTTAACCCCTTGTGGGTAATAAAGAAATAGGTTGCTTATGATATTTCCTTGGATGTTTAAATCTAATTGCTATTTGTTTATTTATATATTTATTTCTGTTTCATCCGCAGATCGTCCATTGGGAGGAAAACAAAACGAAAACGTTCATCACTCACGAATATGGATTTGTTCATGAAAACTACGCAATTCCAAACTACTCAGGCAGAAGCCGAAGAACTATTTACACCTGTGTCACCTTTACCACCACCTCCTAAAACTCCACCTCCAATAGAAGTTGTACATAAGCCTCCTCTAGCCACTCCACCACCACCACCACCACCACCACTACTGCCGCCGCTGTCACCCTTACGACCGTTATTGCCATCGAAGTCTTTGTCGTCTGAAGCAGGACCTCACCTCGGTCCGAAACGTCAAGCATCGCTGCCAACGTCGCTGTTACAGCCAACGACGGGTTCAGAACGATCTCAGACGGCTGCTCCCAATCGAGCTGCATTACTGAGCGATATTGCAAAGGGAGCTAAACTAAAAAAGACAAAGGTCAATGATAGAAGCGGCCCTAAATTTTAGATTTCGTCTAGAAATGGTTGCAAGAAGTAAAAAAAGTTGAAGCAAAAAACTTACTGCTGAAACGAAAATTGTATGTGTTCGTGCGCACATGCACCCGTCTGTTCTTGGGCGTGTCAAACGACAAAACTACAACGAGTTTATAATAGATTCAAAAATACATGCGCCAACTAGGATTACAAACAAGTAAATAAGTAATCCATTGAAGCATCTTTAAAATAACTCAAAACAACGGACACTCAGACACAGACCAAAGGGAACACAAACACAAAAGGAACACAAGCATGTGCCTTCGCATGACTTAAAGTTTCTTCATGAACGATTCAACAATATAGAAAACTTTATAAAGTTTTTATAAAACTTTATTAAAAAACACGTCATTTATGACGACAGATGTCAGAAAAATTTCGAAGAAATTGTTGCAAGTTCTATATGAAATTACATTACTATTGGAACGAAAGTAATAAGTTTCGGCAAACATTATTTACTTTCGCATACAAATGAATTTAACTTAAAGGAAAAACAATTCATTAAAAAGCGCAAATGTAGAAAAATATTCTTGCATTTTTGTAGAGAATATACACTAATAAAACGTATACACTCCTCAAATGAATGATTCGTCAAATATGGCAATATATGTTCGATGAACACATCTGATATTAAAAGGAAAATAAGGCGACAGAATCTAACAATCTTTGATTCTCATGTCAAGGTTCTAATATCATGATTCTAATATCATGAGCAACGTCGGTCAAGATGTAAGATCGGTTCGCGGTTTCAGTCTTGTTTCCACTTATTCCAGGAATGTTGCAGGGAATTGCATCGATTTTTTTCGCTTTCCAAATCTACTCCCACGAATATATACAGTCTTTATCAGAAGATATATTCGTTCTAACACATAAAATGAGATAAAATCTCATAATATATATATATATATAACTACAAAATTTTCTAAAATATCTAGACAAAATACTTTTCTAGAATTATTTTTACACCCACATAATAAAAAATTATTTGTAAACGGACATTAAATTGCAATTACCTTTGTTTTACTTTTTCCTTTATTACCAGGATATAAGGACTCAAAGACATTCTATGACTGACTATTTTATATAATGTATAATTAGCAAAACTATTTTTGCTAACAACTGTAAATATCATGGGAAATATAAAACAATAATATTTATTGTTATATTGTCATGAATGCTTAAGAAATATAAGCATTATGTTTGCTTACTAATGTTATAATATCTAGGAAACATTTTTATCTCTTGTATTTTATTTCTAGGCATGTATCTTCACACCTGGGCATGGTTGTGAGGTTAAGAAGCTCACTTTACGCAGTGTGGTTCTTGGATTCCATCCCACTGCGTAGCACCTTGGAAAAAGTGTCTACTACTGTAACCTCGGCTGGCACAGTATATTGAAAAATAAGTTTGTTAGACACACCTACATTCACACATGCGTACGTACATAGATACATATCATATTTAGGTTCAACTAAAGAATAACTCTGGATTGATTTGAAATTTGTCTGCATGTGTGTGTGTGTGTGTGTGTGTGTGTGTATGCAGGTGGGTGGGTAGGTAGGTACGTACGTACATACGTACGTATGCACATATGTTTATACATCCATATATACAAACGAATTTCAAAGCAGTCCAATGTCAGTGCTAGACCTAAAGTTATTCGAAACATAATTACCGTGAAGAGGGAAAAAGCGATTACAGGTGGAAAACAGTTTGTTATTGTTGTTGGAAAGGCTTTTGGAATTCAAATATTAGACTGAACCTCCAAAATTTAGTAAAATACTTTTCTGTAATAAAATTGCAGTGACAAAAAGTCTTACATTTTATGGTTCATCGGAAAAGTGAAAGAGATTAAATTCAGAAAGTCAGTATTGATATTTGTATGCATGATTAAACTGTTGACTGGATTAGCTCAGGTTATTTTTACGTTTTGAAACATTAAAGTAGCCGTATATTATAACTTATCCTTAAATCTGCTATTACGATCGGCCGCATATTAATAATTAGCAAATCTATCCATCTTCGATGGAGGCATAAAATGAGGGAGGGAAGTCATAACAGCAACATGTATTGAGAAATGTGTAAATGGACTTGATAGGTTACTGGTTGATGTCTCAGAGAAATCACATTATTGTTGGTGATACAGCATTCTACTGCAGCTGTATGACATGTGTTTGCGACTAAGTGACATGTGATGACGATTCACTCCCAAACTGAAATAGACTCTGTATCGTGAATGGTTATGTGAACCACCCCTAACGAAAGCCAGAGCTTCCTTAGACATCTTCATAAAAATTATTAAGAAAACAATGTTATTTAGATATACTTTTATTTTAGTTGCTTACACTATTTTACACTTGTTTATACTCTTATACATTCAAAGTTCACAGATTTCCTTATTTAAATTATGAATCGTATTCCTTTTGATAATATCAATATGATTACAAAACTTCTTTGTAGATGATATTTTCTGTTCGGTCGACACTGATTTTCAAATTGCTGGAGTCCATTGCTCTACTCGTAGCAACGTATAACAGGCTGTGTGTAAACATCGGAATGGGGCCCTGTGCCTTGTTTGCTCTGAATGTGCAGGTGGAATCTTTAGGGTTGCAAAAAATCGAACTAAGACTTAGCTCTCACTGTTCTATGCAAATAATGTCTGGATTTTCTGTTACCATGGGTTATTTTGATTGACAAAACTGAGATGAAAACAACAGCCATTTCAATTAGCCGTTTCGAATCCTGCTCGAGACTGACACACTTCAATAACCACTAAATAATTACACACACTATATACTGACACACTTGTCTTGTTCCATTTTATTTTCACTATTAACCGTCTACGATGAGGCCACGAACTATACGATGAAAACCCAGAGTAACTTGTGGTCGGTGAATTTTTGATAAAAATGCGAAGGTGGTTTATCAATTCAAAAATCAACATCCACGAAATAATCATACTTTCTGATTTTTTTTAATGCTAAAAAACTTCCTGGCGACTGTCTTTGTAATCTCCAAAAATATCTTAACCATTGGTCCAGCCGTCTAGCGGTGAAGAGAGAACATAAAGAGACGGACAGATGGGCATAACGCCCATTATAGTAAGATAGCAAACCTGCTCATCTATGACGGGAAATAAAGGGATTGTATTGCAAATTTAAACCCTCTAGATCCACGAACTATACGGGTTGGAGGGTGGGGGAAATCCAGAGTTAATCTTCGTCGCCGGAATTTTAACCAAAAAAAAAATCAATGGTGATTTATTAATACAAAACTCAATATCCACTAAATAATCATACCATTTCACATTTTCTTTTTCGCTAAAAAAAACTTCCTGATTACCTCCTTCATAATCCCGAAAAATATCGTGCATTGGTCTAGCCGTTTGACCGTGAAGAGAGAACAGATAGACAAACGGGTATAACGCCCATTATTATTATTATTATTCAAATTTTTGCCAGAAGATCAGCTTGGGGAAGGTGGGGGATGAGTCGATTTCATCGACCCAAGCGTTCAACAGGTACTTATTTTATCGACCCCGAAAGGATGAAAGGCAAAGTCGACCTCGGCGAAATTTGAACTCAGAACGTAGCGACGGGCGAGATACCGCTAAGTATTTCGTCTAGCGCGCTGATGACCCTGACAGCTCGCCGCATTGGCTACGTTATAATAATGAGAAGCTCTGTTCAGACTAGCTTCATTTAAGTATAATG
>NC_043000.1:152788640-152791140 GCF_006345805.1 Octopus sinensis | reverse complement strand
CAGTAAAATACTAAACTTATGAGAAAATTAGGCTTAATTAGGCACACTATTTCTAGATCGAATTACATCAAATGAGAAAAGAAATTATCGTAGTGTAGAAGTAAGCTCCTAGGACGTGAAGTCAAGAACACTCCAAACACCAGCCTAAAGTAATGTCACTTCACTTCTGATACCTGTCAATCTGCAATAATGTTCTGCTGCTCTCCATGTATTTACCACTTTAAAGAAAAAGAAATTGCACTTTAATTATGAAACGAAATTCAAGGTGTAACTTACTGAATACCGAACAGCTGTATTAGCTGTCATTTAATTGACCAGTAAATTAAGGAATTACTTAACATAATCTAATATAGATACAACCTCATTATATTTTCTGTATTATTCCAATGTTTTAAATTAAGTGATATACATACAATCATATATACGTACGTACATGTGTGTGTGTGTGTGTGTGTATGTAATCTACTGCTAAGTGAATCAGCTACTCTACTCACTGGAACTATGACTTCACATCCAGCTCAGTATACTTTTCTTTGACATGACGCATGGAATGCAGCGTTTTAAGACTTGTTGAATCGCTCTAATCATAGTCGTACGGGTGCAGAACAATATCATGTAAAAAGAGATTATGTCTTCGATTTCGTTCTATGGTTAAGACGTTTACTATATATAACGTTTACTATATATCTAATGTTTTAACAAAATATATCCCTTCAACAAGGGTTATGCAAAAGAATCTGAACGAAGAAGACTAACCTAAACAATACCTGCATGGAAATGGAGTTAATTAATTATGCACAATCAGGATAAAAACTTTTACTTTCTTGGAACAAAATTTGCCGAGTTCGGCTTCCGTTTTGGAGAGATCAGTTTCCAATACGCTTAACATTTTCAGTAAAGCTAAACAAACTTTGACAGACAAAATTTCAGAAAGTTGCACCATTTCTTCGTGAACTAGTATATTCTCAAGGATGTTTCTCCTGTAGCTCTTTCTGAAGCTTGTTCGCTTTTTGGCATAAAATTCGGTAACAGCTTTCAAGATAGAAGAAATAATTGTCTAATAAAGAATATAGTGAAACTGCGCCCCCAGTATTCCTTTTATCAATTTTACACCGTATCGAAAACCAAAATGCCTTCGAAAAATTACAATTTCACAAAAAAAAAAATGTATAAATATCGAACAATCTAATAGTTTTCAAAGTAACTCTGGAATGTCCCTGATCACTCATTAATAGTTAGGATTAATTACGATTAGCTAAGATCAAATTGCACTATGTTTGACTTAACCAGGATCGACAAATTAAATATTAGTATTTACTGGCATAGTCAGAAGTAATTATTCGACTATTTTTTTACTTATTCAGGAAATGTAAAACAAAAAAAGTCAACGGCTCACTCAAAATGCTTTTGTTGGAGGAAAAAGGAAGAAACTCTCATTAGACAAGAGACACGGGCTGAATAATTGCAGTATGTGCATAGATTTAGTTAATTTGAAGGATCTTACAGGTTTTAATAAATCATAGAGTGGGGTCCTAAAAAAGCTATCAAATATCTACTAAAGACAATCAAGGGCTAAACAGTAGAGTTCAAGCGGTCGAATATTATAACACAGTAACAGGACGATCCCTTTTCTCACTTTACTTTATCACTACAACATTTCATATGGCGCTTGCAGCTTTCCTCTTACATGTTAATATCCAACTATGAGTTTGAAGTAACAGTACTGATACCAACATTTCGGAAACTTGATTACTGCATAGAGGATATAAACTATATAAATATTAAAGCACACAACATCCTGATATCAAGCATACACTATTAAATAAACAATTATACTAGCAGGTACCGTCTTAGAAAAAAAGAGGGGTTCAAGAGGCTGAAGACTAGTTCAGATGGCCTTTATACACCGTATGGTATCACTCAAACAACGCCTGCTAAACAACGCTAGCAAAAATAAATATATTATCCAAGTGCTCAAATGTGAAAAGAACAATATCCTATGGGTTGGTAGGATTCCCAAAAATTTCGTTTATGATAACAGAATTGATGGCCTAGCGTACCTCAGAGAACTGAAAAAAAACCATTCTACACATCACAAAAATGTTCACCTAATGAAGCTAGTATTTACATGAAGTCTAAACTCTCTTGGACTAGTGGCTGTTACATCAAGTCACGTTTCAAAACGTATGATTTTGCAACCAAAGAGCAAGAGACACCAATGAAATACCAGATAAACAAAAACAAAAAAATAAAACCACAGAGAATCACTTATACGTTTGCGATGCGACTTGAAATATTGATCTTTGGAAGATATGAAATATGATCAGTATCTGCCCAAAATATTATCAAGGTACTACTTCCCATGTCTACTAAAATAATATACAATGACATTTGGTGACTGCACTGATATAAATGTAGACAATTCTCCTGTTATTGAGTACATATCAACACAAGGAACATTGGTAGAACATTCAAATCAAAACTTCTGCTAAGTCCGAAC
>NC_043000.1:152748640-152783640 GCF_006345805.1 Octopus sinensis | reverse complement strand
TACGTCTTACTGCCTTTACAGTGTTCATAGAACATTAGGCAGCACTTATAACGTTGGCATTTTAATATCCGATGCGAATCATCATGGTACAGGTAACTTTTTCCCAATATTCAGATGGCTTCCATTCTTCCATGCCAGCTAACTTTTCCTCAGCACAATTCTAAACTTTATGCTTTCCAACGTCGTTGACTATTCCCCAATACATGAAGCTGTTTCTGTAAAAGAGGACGTAAACTATCGTCAAATTACCCCGAACACCATATATTCTATTTCCAAACATACTGTTCTTCCTTTTCTTTAACATTTGAGTGAGATTTGATAAATATTTCTAGCAGGTCAAATGACCAGATAGAGGCTCTTTTGTGGGTGCAAATATGTTTAATAGAAAAGTTGAGATCTTGAGAAAGATCAAGCGTTAAAGAGACAGTAAAAAGTATCGTGAGAAAAAGAATCCACGAAAGTGCGAAAATGTATACCAAATCAAGTTACTATGACAACTAAAAATGGTATTTCAATTGGATGAGACATAATTAAGGTTTCTTCAATGTGTATAATCGAAATAATTTCATTTGTGAATGTTTTAATTAATTGCAGTATTAACCTTATTAATAACAGACAATTAAGTCAGTTTTACAACTCAGTGATATCTGACGCAAATGAATTTCATTGATTAACAGGAGAATTATTGATTATCATCTCATCAGAGGGACCTAGAAATATCTCTAAGAAATGTACATATTTCCCAATGAAAATAACAAACCAACTTTTCAATGATTCCAGTTACATTTTATCAAACAATTTTGAGGAGCATGTCTGTCATTAGTCAATACACACCTTCACACAGCCATAACCTTCCCTCACACGCCAAAGCTACACGTTAAAAGCTAACTTAAACATTTTTAAAGTCTCTCTGACGAAGTGCTTCTCTCGAAACGTCAGTACACTCGTCTTCCAATGATATTCGAACTTATTTACATTTATGAGCTTTACCCACCAAAAATTCAACATGGTACGTGTGAACATATATATATATATGTGTGTGTGTGTGTGTATGTATGTGTGTGTGTGTGTGTGTGTGTATGCATGTATGTATGTCTATATGTATGTACTGACGTTTCGGGAGAAATACTTCATCAGAGAGACTTTAAAAATGTTTAAGTTTGGCATATGAGGGAAGGTTATGGTTAAAAGTATTAACCAGCCAAAAAGAGTATTAACTGGAAATCAATGGACAAAGTGATGAGAAATATTGGGAGGAACGGTACTTAACGAGTCACACAGACACTGTACATAACTCAATCCCGCATGCATTTTGCTACGATACACATTAAAAAACGTGTTTCTCTTTCCGAAAGAAGGTCTGTGTTCTATCATCCCATCAAGGAATACAAATTTATACGAATTGTCAACTAAATTCATTTTAATCAACACCAAGCGTCACTAATATTTTCCAGTGAACGATTGAATTACTAAAGATGGAAGCCACGTCTCCCTTAAATCACACCCTCTGTCCAAAGAGGAAAACAAACGTCACACTAATCAATATTATTGCCTGTTTGAAAAGGTAGGATGGCGATAGCTGAAACATTTACGAGAATATGTCCATCCATCATGGTTGGCTGGGGGTTAAACCACAGCAAAACAACGATTAAATAGCGCACGGCCCGTACATGTCCGACTCTTATAGAAAGAGATGGGGAAATATGCAGGGAGGGGCAAAGACAAAAATAGAAAACGAGAGAAGAGAGAAAAACCGAGACTATTAGAGAAAGAAACTAATAAAATAACTGTAATTGCGATGACGGATATCTTTGATGTGTGGCGGGACTAAAATGAGAGACCATGTGACACAAATTAAGCAAACAGTACATGTCTTGTGTCGCAATGTATATAATTTCAGGTGATTTATCTTACACATTTGAGGACAGTAGAGTTTTTTTTTTTATTTTCTTATTTTCATTTGTTTCGTTGTTTTTAATGTTGGACATATATTCCAAACAGATCTTAACATGAATAAATATTTACCATAATTAGGTAATTATATCATGTTACCGATCAACAGGCCAATTTAAAATATTAGTGACAGGGGTTGCAAGGCAGTATGCAAATTTACACACACACACACACACACACACACACACACACACATGTACAAATATATATATATACACATATATATATACATGCATGTATGTATGTATGTATGTATGTATGTATGTGTGTGTGTGTGTGTGCGTGTGTGTTTGTGTGTGGAGGCGGGTAGTTTCGTGCACCCATGATCGTATGATTGTAGTTTCGATTCGTGGACCGGACAATATTTTGTGTTCTCGAACAATTCGATGCATTTCGCATGGCTCCAGTCCATTCAACTTTCGAAAGTGAGTAATTCTACGAGAAAACGGCGTCCCGCTCGCGAAATTTTATTTCCCACGAGAGTTCCGGACACAGCCAATCAGAGCTCAACTATCAAAGCTAATTTTTGAACGCATAACAAGTGATGGACGATAAGATAAGGTCACTTGGGCAAGGAATGACCATGCTTCTTTTCTCTTTGGATAATGCTTGTTGTTCTTGTTCTTGTTTGAACCCTGGCTGTCACTGTGTAGTTATTTGTGAAGTTGTTTACTTTGTAAAATAGTAAGTTGCTAGCACATCACCCTCTACCCACATTTTCCCCATTCACATCTTTACCATATGGGGTCATAACAAAATCCGATAATAGGTATAGATGCAAATCTATCTAATTACTTCTCCCCTTCTATAATCAGGCATAACTTGGCGATCGGTCGACTTACAACACCATTCTTGAGTTTACTTGGTAGAGTGTGTTTGTTAACTCGACACGGTCAAGGTGAGCTCTGATTGGGTGTATGCAAATGAATTCATTACTGGGGTCCGGAACTCTCGTGGGAAAAAATTTCGCATCCGGCCTAAAAGGTGGGAAATATATACGATATAGAATGCAGGAAACAGACCTTACCAGCCCCTGCCTCGGGAAAAGCCTTTGATCTTCTTTTCTTTTATAAACGTATGTGTGCGCGCGCGTGTGCGTGCTTGCATGTATGTGCGCACGTATGTACGTATATGCCATCTGTAAATATATATTTGCACGCACGCACGCACACGCACACACACACAACACACACACACACACACACACACACGTTCCGTTTTTATAGAAAACTACGCTATAGGGAGATGGCAGAAACCCACATTAATATAACTAAGTCTATCGCTGGGCTTCCTATAAGGCTTATAAATGTTCATATTTAGATCTAAAGATACATCTAGGAAATTGACAACCGTCAGGTTATTGTCTGTAGTTGTGCTAAGTCCGAAGGTTTTCATCAAATGGATAATGTCCTTCCTAAACCGATCCTCTGCTGGTCCATTGGTATTTGTGGTTAAGGCGAGGGCATCATCGGAATTTTATCATGACTACCGAATAATTGTCACATATTACGTTTACAGATAAATTCCTCTATTTACATAATACCGAGGTCTCTTTCATTCTTTTGTTGTCTTACCATTTCTATCAATATATAATTATATATACTCTTTTACTCTTTTACTTGTTTCAGTCATTTGACTGCGGCCATGCTGGGGCCCCGCCTTTAGTCGAGCAAATCGACCCCGGGACTTATTCTTTTGTAAGCCCAGTACTTATTCTATTGGTCTCTTTTGCCGAACCGCTAAGTGACGGGGACGTAAACACACCAGCATCGGTTGTCAGGCAATGCTAGGGGGGACAAACACAGATACACAAACACACACACACACATACACATATATATATATATACATATATACGACAGGCTTCTTTCAGTTTCCGTCTACCAAATCCACTCACAAGGCATTGGTCGGCCCGGGGCTATAGCAGAAGACACTTGCCCAAGATGCCACGCAGTGGGACTGAACCCAGAACCATGTGGTTGGTAAGCAAGCTACTTACCACACAGCCACTCCTGCGCCTATATATATATATATATATATAATTAATTAATAAGGGTGAGAGAATTAGATACTAAGTTAATAGTATATCTATTCAACACCAAGTGGCCTAGTGCTCAGAGAAACCTGGATTATTATAATATTTTATAATATATTATATTATATTTATTTTATATATATATATATATATATAATATATATATATATATAATATATATATATATATATATATATATATATAATATATATGATTATACATATATATATATATATATATATTATACATATATATATTATACATATATATATATATACATATATATATTATACATATATATATATATATATATATATATATATATATATATATATTTGAAGCACTCCGTCGGTTACGACGACGAGGGTTCCGGTTGATCCGATCAACGGAACAGCCTGCTCGTGAAATTAACGTGTAAGTGGCTGAGCACTCCACAGACACGTGCACCCTTAACGTAGTTCTCGGGGATATTCAGCGTGACACAGAGAGTGACAAGGCCGGCCCTTTGAAATACAGGTACAACAGAAACGGGAAGTAAGAGTGAGAGAAAGTTGTGGTGAAAGAGTACAGCAGGGATCACCACCATCCCCTGCCGGAGCCTCGTGGAGCTTTAGGTGTTTTCGCTCAATAAACACTCACAACGCCCGGTCTGGGAATCGAAACCACGATCCTATGACCGCGAGTCCGCTTCCCTAACCACTGGGCCATTGCGCCTCCACACATATATATATATATATATATAATCATATATATATACTATATATATATATATATATGTATAATCATATATATATTATATATAAATATATATATATATATATATATTTTGCAATTAAGGACAACTACTTAATAAGGAAAACTTAAGAAATTGTCAGGTAGATAGCGTAAAAACCTCATAAGAGAAAAAATTTCGAAAATAATTATTTCTTATTGAACATATTAATTTATATATAGAGGGCATAATTATACATACATGCCAGGAGGCATTATATATACATGCCAAACGCTAGGAGGGACAATCAGTCATTCTACCAAAAATATTACTAATATTAGTAATATTTTTGGTAGAAATGACTGATTGTCCCTCCTAGCGTTTGGCATGTATATATAATGCCTCCTGGCATGTATGTATAATTATGCCCTCTATATATAAATATATATATATATATATATATATATAAACAATTCATAAATGAGGGCAAAGGAAAAAAAAAATTTTCTAATGCCAAATAGGCCGAAAAATTGGACATATTGTCCATTAACCATATAATTTTTTCACAATACGCACGCTACTCGAAAAAAGGTCGACAGATATTTCTAAAAAATTCCATTATTACCATATCGGACCGATTTCAGAGTTAGCTACTAAGAGCCTTCTCTTCGTCAGTGATACATGTGGCAAAAGAAATAAATGAGATACTTACTCATACCCATGGAAGAAGCAAATACTAACTCATGGGCACAACTAAGTACCCCAAATACATCCAAAATAGAAATACTCCAGCCCATTCAAGACACGTGCGATTTGAACAGAGGCTCTCACAGAGTGAGCTAGTTCGGAAGTGAACGCTTAAATTTATATCAAATGTGAGGATAAAATTCTTTTCGAAAAAAAATATTTTCTCGAAAAAAATTTTATCAATGGCTAGCATATTAAAAAATACTTTTAACGGTTAAATTTATAAACAATTCATAAATGAGGGCAAAGGAAAACATTTCTAATGCCAAATATGCCGAAAAATTGGACATGTTGTCCATTAACCATATAATTTTTTCACAATACGAACGCTACTCGAAAAAAGGTCGACAGATATTTCTCAAAAATTCCATTATTACCATATCGGACCTATTTCAGAGACAAAAAAATAAGTATCTCATTTATTTCTTTTGCCACAAGTATCACTGACGAAGAGAGGGCTCTTAGTAGCTAACTCTGAAATCGGTCCGATATGGTAATAATGCAATTTTTTAGAAATATCTGTTTCTAAATATCTGTTTTTCGAGTAGCGTTCGTATTGTGAAAAAATTATATGGTTAATGGATAATATGTCCAATTTTTCGGCATATTTGGCATTAGAAATTTTTTCCTTTGCCCTCATTTATGAATTGTTTATAAATTTAACCATTAAAGGTATTTTTTAATATGCTGGCCATTGATAAAATTTTTTTCGAGAAAATATTTTTTTTCGAAAAGAATTTTATCCTCACATTTGATATATATATATATATATATATATATATGATTATATATATATATATATATATAATATATATATATATATATAATAATAAATATTAGGGAATAAATCCAAATTTACAGGGAAAAAATCAGATTTAGGATTAAATCCAATTTTATAGTAAAATATTATATAATATTATTAGAGACAAAACCACTATTTTGCAAAACAAACAAGGAAAGACTTAATCAATACATAAAATTTTAATAAAAAGTAAAAAAACCCGCCACTACAATTGTTTCATGTCTAATGACAATCTTCAGGTGGATTTCCGATCTAAAATATCAATATATTAAAATATCAGTTTAAAATAATTTTAAATAATTTTAAAATAATAAAAATATAAATATATAATCTATATATAACCTATATATAATCCATATATAATCAATATATAATCTAAAATAAACTCTATCAAGAATTAAATATATATATATATATACAAATTGAGATAGGGGTTGTAAATGCAAACCTCCATGGGATAACATATATCCAATATACTGCTAGTGAAGTACCCAACAAAGTTAATACATGAATGTTAATGATTGCGATGCAATCAATTCATTTACTGTATTATATGGGCAAAGGTAAAATGATTTACCACAAATTACTAATACAAGATAAGAAAATGGAGAAATACAACGAAATCAAATATCAATTACCAGATAATACTCAATCACATACTTTATTAAACCACCACATAAGAGACTGTAGGGTTAGATACAAAAAGCAGAACAAATCAGTGTACATAAAGGAATGTACATAAAAAGTGTACATAAAAGAGTAATGTTGTATAATAAGTAGAATATATATAAAAGATAATATAAATATAAGTAATTTGTTCTGCTTTTTATATTTAACCCTACAGTCTCTTATGTGGTGGTTTAATAAAGTATGTGATTGAGTATTATCTGGTAATTGATATTTGATTTAGATGTATTTCTCCATTTTCTTATCTTGTATATATATATATATATATATTATATATATATATATATGTATATATGATTATATATATATATATAACAAAACTGTCCGACGAACGAGAACATGAAACTCCGAGTAACACCTTTTGTTACATTTTAGCTGCTTTTAAATAAAGTATATATATATATATAATTGAGAAAATTTAGAAAATTCGTGAACGCAAAATAATTCTTTTCAGGAACGGTGAGTCTCGAAGCAATTAAAGTTATAAATAGTAGCGTGATTTATATATATCTTCTGTTAAGCCGCACACTCTATAATATTAAGCACCTATACTAAGGTTTATTTCCTTAGTCCTTTATGATGTTTTGGAGGAGCATATTTCCAAAGTATATATGTGTTTCAAGGACTTCTTGGGTATATATTTTCATGTTTTCATGTTAGTTTTTTATTGCAGCTTTAAAGCGAGCGAGAATTACATTTCTAATTTGTTAACGCTGTACTTCAAAATGTTAAGCTCTGTCGTCAGGTTTCTTTCAGTAATTAAGAAATGATTTGGCTAGACTGTCTGGCACTAGATAGTTGCTAGGATATCTGTATCCTTAAATCCTTAAAAATGTTTTAGCCCGAAGGCCGCGGCCATGCTGGGGCACCACCGCTGTATGTTGAACATAGTTGCCGTACTTTCGTTAATGTATATAAAACTATTATTGTTGTTGTTATTATTATTAATATTGTTGTTGTTGTTGTTGCTGCTGTTGTTGTTGTTGATATCATCATCATCATTATTCTACAGGGAATTCAATAAATTTGTAACCATGTTTTATCATTAATGTTTTTCCTATGTTGCTTTACAGATATTGGCGAAAAGCTGATACTCCCAAAACAATGCCGCAAGCTAAATTACGCCGTCCTTACACTAATAATTCTTTCCGCAAGCAACTGGAGAAATTCCGTACATTCATTAAAGATGTGACGTACAGTGGCTGTGAATTAACCTCTGAGTATCGAAGACAGCTGATATCTGGTACGCGTTTAAGTTGAATTCCTTTGTAACTAACTAAATCTGAACTTGATGACCTCGGCTGTCGTATGTGTACGCGTTTTACATTCACGCTAGAATCTCTCCATATATAGATTTAATGTAATATTGTAATATTGACCGTGGAGGCACATGACCAAGTGGTTAGAGCAGCGGACTCGCGGTCGAGGGATCGCGGTTTCGAATCTCAGACCGGGCGATGTGTGTGTGTTTATGAGCGAAACACCTAAGCTCCACGCGGCTCCGGCAGAGGGTAATGCCGAACTTCTGCTGACTCTTTCGCCACAACTTTCTCTCACTCTTTCCTCCTGCATCTTGAAGCTCATCTGCCACGGACCGGCGTCCCGTCCATGTGGGGAACCTATACGCCAAGAAAACCGGGAAACCGGCCCTTATGAGCCAGGCGTGGCTCGAGAAGGAACAAACAGAAATATTGACCGTTGTCGACTTTGCCTTTCATCCTTTCGGGGTCGATTAAATAAGTACCAGTTACGCACTGGGGTCGATGTAATCGACTTAATCCGTTTGTCTGTCCTTGTTTGTCCCCTCTGTGTTTAGCCCCTTGTGGGTAGTAAAGAAACAAATATTGACCGTTGTGCACCCAGTTTTACACACCTATTTTAACAGAATCTAGGCTGCGGATTCGATGAAACAGTGGGTCAAAATGCCTGACGATTCATCTAGAGATTCTAGATAAACAGACATTAAACATGCTTTACAGAGGTTGTCTGTAGCAAATCAACCCGACGAGATAGACTAATCTTGCGAAAATTACCAGAAACTGCTCATTGGTGGTAAGTGATTACGAGCAACGAAATTTTGCCAGATGTTAAATATGATACAGAATCACTTCGTTGAGATTTTACTGACTAGCATCTTGTTAGAATGGTAATCTTATTGTTTTATTCTTTTACTTGTTTCAGTCATTTGACTGCGGCCATGATGGGCAACGGCTTTAGTCGAACAAATCGACCCCACCAGGACTTATTCTTTGTAAGCCTAGTACTTATTGTATCAGTTTCTTTTGCCGAACTGCTCTGTTACGAGTACATAAACACACCAATATTGGATGTCAAGCAATGGTGGGGTGGGGGACAAACACAGACACACAAAGATATATATATATATATATATATATATATATATATATATATATCAATCAATATAAGGGTAACAAAAAATTCAAGAAAAATTTTCTGCTACCAGCGGTCAAGTGAGAAAATAGAAATAGTCACAGACTATATGATACATTCAACAAAATATTAAGGAATGACCCTCAGAAGGTCGTTCGACTCACTTGAAAAGAGCAGCTAAAACTCAAAACCGCAAAAAATAGTAATTCTGAAACTAGAGGAAATGTTTTTTTTATTTTCCTCTAGTTTCAGAATTACTATTTTTGCGGTTTTGAGTTTTAGCTACTCTTTTCAAGTGAGTCGAACGACCTTCTCAGGGTCATTCCTTAATATTTCGTTATATATATATATATATATATATATATATATATATATATATATATATGGCGATGTTTCGCTTGTCGTAGCACAAGTTTCCGTCGATTTCCGTAAAAAACTTTTATTTTTTTACATAAGTAATGAGAGCGAAAGAGACTAAGAGAAAGCGATTGTATGACGAGGGAAGTTCTTTTGAAGTTACCGTCCAGGGGAAGCATTGATGTACATGTGTGTGTGTGTGTGTTTGATGGGGTGTGGGAGACAGACAGTATGTTGTGTAAGTGAAGTGCTTCTGTTAGTGTGTGTGAAGAGACAGAGAGAGTAATGTGTGAAAGAAAGAGATAACTGGAATTTTTTACTCGGTGTATGTGTATATGTATGTCTGCATGTATGTGTGTGTGTATGTATCTATGTATGTGTGTGTGTGTATGTATGTGTGTGTGTATGTATGTATGTATGTATGTATGTATGTATGTATGTATGGCCGATTCAGTGTTTACATTTTTTACGGAAATCGACGGAAACTTGTGCTACGACAACCGAAACGTTGCCATATATATATATATATATATATATATATATATATATATATATATATATTATATATATATATATATAATATATATATATATATAATATATATATATATATATTATATATATACAAAGAACAAACACAAGAAAAAAAACAACAACATGAGGACGTGGTACATGCAAAGTATTAGCAGACGCTCAGGGAAGGAAAGAAAGGTAGCTTTACGCTTCGAGCAAAGCTCTGTTTCAGAAACAGGAAACAGAGGAAAGTCCAAGAGAAAAGGAAGACGGAGAAAAAAATCGCCAACGATTCACATGTGGTTATACGACGGGCTTCTTTCAGTCTCCGTCTACCAAATCCATTCACAGGGCTTGGTCGGCCCGAAGCTATAGTAGAAGACACTTGCCCAAGGTGCCACATAGTGGGACTGAACCAGGAACCATATGGTAGGGAAGCAAGCTTCTTTCCACACAATTACTCCGGTGCTTTGAAAACTGTATTTTTTTTTTTTGGTAGTCACTAAGCACTCAGTTGTCTAATCTAATTTGTAAACGGTACCGTGTGTAAGTACAGGTTTCTAACGTAAGCTCTGATAACGGTATCGTTAGGTTACAGTACTGACCAAATTTTTTTCCGTGCTAAGAGGGTAGGCAATAGATAAAGAAAACTCTGTTTCCTTTCTTCCTCCACCGAAGACTTCGTTTTGATATTCTCTATCATGAGTAAGTCAGCTGATCAGAGACCATTCTTTTGAGGGAGTTGAATACAGTGAAGCAAACAAAAGAACCTCATGCCAGTTTTCATTGTATCTCTCTGCCTCTTACGGATGTAAACTGTTCTACTCCACGGTTCTTCTTTGTAGTAAACTTGGTTGTGTCCTAGACACATAGCCTTATTCAACACAACTCATAAAATATCATAATCTTCAGATCTGTCTTGTATACTAGCCACATGACCAACAGCAGCTGTCATTGAAACATTACAAACTTACAAATTCTGGCTAATGCTTTTATGGATCATTTCATGTTGTTTATTTTCACAGAGAATCTCCCTTACGACAAGTTCAGTGAAAAACTACGTCTTTTATTTGGACCGGATATAAAACCTCAGGAAATTAAAGTTCTTTATAGGAAAATTATCTCGAATCCAGAAGCCACAGTAGACTGGAGTGAGGTAAAGAAACATTTCAAATATGTCACCAAACAGAAGTCTGTAACAACGATTTTTGATAAAGAGTGGAAATGCCCACATCGTTATATTTTATTACGTTTTAGGTACTTTGAATATTACTTAATTGTGGTGGAAGCACTCCGTCGGTTACGACGACGAGGGTTCCGGTTGATCCGATCAACGGAACAGCCTGCTCGTGAAATTAACGTGTAAGTGGCTGAGCACTCCACAGACACGTGTACCCTTAACGTAGTTCTCGGGGTTATTCAGCGTGACACAGAGAGTGACAAGGCCGGCCCTTTGAAATACAGGTACAACAGAAACAGGAAGTAAGTATGAGAGAAAGTTGTGGTGAAAGAGTACAGCAGGGATCACCACCATCCCTGCCGGAGCCTCATGGAGCTTTAGGTGTTTTCGCTCAATAAACACTCACAACGTCCGGTCTGGGAATCGAAACCGCGATCCTACGGCCGCGAGTCCGCTGCCCTAACCACTGGGCCATTGCGCCTCCACACATTACTTAATTGTACCTCAACCAGAACCGGCTCAAGGTACCGGCAATTCAGACAGTATCCTACGTCACCATACATCTTCGGGGCGCCATGTCATGTGTCTGAAATATTCTAAGAAATACAAGGAGAAAATTATGATGATAATATGAATGTAAATCTTACATTTAATTAATCGTAATAAGACATCACATTTTTACATTTGAAATTTTTACCCTTGGTCAAAATTGTTTTAAAATTATATAAATAAAGGAACCGAAATTCAGCAACTCCATAAGCGGCCCTAACTTCAATATCGAAGTATTCACCTTTATATGAAATCCAAATATTAATTTATATCTTAAAATCTTGAAATATCTTGAAGATTCTCATTATAGATTTTAAACTTCCTGTAGTTCTACTTCAGGCTTATTACTGTATTCCACAATTATTCACAAATGTTAAGCGGTTGAAATTGTAATCAATTCATATCAGAGCATTCTATATAACTAAGTTTTTTCTCATAACTAATCTTTTTAGCTAATCAAGATAATTGCAGTAGTGGTAGAAAGTCTGTGAGTTTGGGGTGTATGAGCAATGTGAAGGGACATTTCTGAGCGGATTGTTTCGGCCATCAATTCTGTATTAATTTGAATGAAGTACAAAGCATAATTAATGCAAAGCAAAACGCTAACACGTTCACCAATTTGAAATGTCATACCGTTCATAGATAAAAATTACTGCAAAGTATGTGAATGAACGGTGAGTGAGCTTGGTTTAGGTACTGCTTGGACGATACGTAAGGTAGATTTTAATAAAGATAAGATTTGTGGATAAGAAAAGCGATGTTGCAGGAGGAGTGCGACATCTGTATTAATTCAGCGCAACAGCCTGTCAATGATTTGGAGATTTTTGTGTCGATTTAGAAGTAGGATTATCAGATAATGCTAATTGGCTTACAAATCTCATATCTGACATATCTGAATTCCTTCCATATCTGAATGGAAGGAATGAGACAGAATCTAGAGGAGTTGCAAACTTCATTATCTTCGAGGACGATAATTTCTGATAGGAGTGATACGAGAGATGTCTTCAATGCAAAACTTTTCCTTAGAAAAGTATGAATGTCACTAAAGCACATTTTTCTCTCTATCAGTTTACGGTTTTCTTGTTTAAAAAGAAATCATTGCAAAAGTATATTAATATGTTATTTTCGCATATAATCCTTTTGATTTAATCTTTTTATTCCAGGTATTCAGCATCTTTAACTCGAATTCGCAAAGATTTAACGGAGCCGATGAAGGTTCCAGTGTCTTTGATGTATCCAAAAAGCGAAGGGTTGGTAACGCTGCTGGTAAGTAGTACTCCGTAATTCCCAAGTTAGAGTAATGGTAAGATATCTTACATGACGTCTGATGATAATACATCAGGGAAAGTCATGAACATCAAAAACTTTCTTTACGTTCGAGTGAAAAATTATTATGAATTACGATTTAGAGTTATGAAGGAACCAAAGAGGATGGTGATCACAAAAAGCAGAACTGCTATGGAAACAATTCAGTTGCTTGGGGATGATTACATTGCAGCAAAGGGTTTTGTGATCATTCTGGCTTGGGGAAAATTACATAAATATCTTACACGCTCACATATACACACAGGTATGTATGTATGTAGTATGTATGTATGTATGTATGTATGTATATATATATATATCTTTTACTCTTTTACTTGTTTCAGTCATTTGACTGCGGCCATACTGGAGCACCGCCTTTAATCGAGCAACTCGACCCCGGGACTTATTCTTTTGTAAGCCCAGTACTTATTCTATCGGTCTCTTTTGCCGAACCACTAAGTAACGGGGACATAAACACACCAGCATCGGTTGTCAAGCAATGCTAGAGGGACAAACACACACACGTATATATATATACGACGGGCTTCTTTCAGTTTCCGTCTACCAAATCCACTCACAAGGCTTTGATCGGCCCGAGGCTATAGTAGAAGATACTTGCCCAAGGTGCCACGCAGTGGGACTGAACCCGGAACCATGTAGTTGGTAAACAAGCTACTTACCACACAGCCATAGTGCTAATATATATATATATTAGCACTATGACCCGGCGTTTCCGGGTCTAGTACTAGCGCTTGTTGTTCGTTGCCGGGTCGCAGTAAAAATTTCTCACTAAATCAAGAGCTAAGTTTCTTATCACATTTCAGCCCGGGCCAGTTTCGTTGTTTATGAGCTAGTTGGAGCTTTTTATGAGGATAATAAATATTCATTGGACTTCGGTTTTCACACCTGGAACGGCATAATGAGGGAAAATTAGCGGGACTGTGCACATGCCATTAGTCGGACAAAAAAGGAGGCAGAAGAAAGCGAAAAACTCGAATTTGGCCGCAAAATAACTTATGGGCGTAAGGGGTCGGTTTATCGACTTTTTTTTTTAGAAAATGCGAGCCTTTTACGTGAAAAACTGTGGATTTGTATAAAGGACACACAGACACACAGACACACAGACACGCAGATACACAGAGATTTTTCCGTTTGTAGATATAGAGATATTGTTAAAAAATTTCAAACCGTGTGTGTGTGTGTGTGTGTGTGTGCATACATACATACACTCATACACACTCATACATACATGAATACATACATACATACATACATACATACATATATACACAAATACACACACATACATACATACATACATACATATATACATACACAAATACACACACACACATACATACATACATACATACACAAATACACACACACTCATACATACATACATACATACATACATACATACATACATACATACATACATACATACATACATACATACATACATACATACATACATACATACATACATATTAGGATATGTAAACCTACGTGTAGATCAACAAAAATCCCAAATTTACCGCTATCTCCATAGATTGAAAAATGATGAAAAGCTTTAATCGATTTTCGATCCTTATTGGGGTCTCAGACGCATCTACGGCACCGGTCGTATATTATTTATATTATCAATTATTACATATTACTGCATTATTTAATTTTTTACTTGTTTTAGTCATTAGACTGCGGTCATGCTGGGGCAGCATCTTGAAGGGCTTTAGTCGAATGAATCCACCCCAGTACTTATTTTTTAAAACCTGGAACGTAGTCTATTGAACGTTTTTGCCGAACCACTAGGTACCCGGGACGTAAGCAAACCATTACCGGTTGTAAAGCAGTTATGTGAAGGGCAAGCACATGCATATATATATATATATATATATATATATATATACACGATATAGTGCATATTTATACACATAAGGAATCCACTTAGCGTGAGATTCAACACATTAGAGAGAACAGCTAGGTTCTGTAAACCACAAAAATAACAGATAAAATTCGACAGGAATAAATTTGGAATTTTATCCGTTATTTTTGTGGTTTACAGAACCTAGCTGTTCTCTCTAATGTGTTAAATCTCACGCTAAGTGGATTCCTTATGTGTATAAATATGCACTATGTTGTATAACTAATATATAGTCTTCTTGACTAATTTTTTTTGCACGTTAGACCACTGGAAATGTAAATTTTGATTGAATATTTTAAATTTAATTAAATTCCATTTCCTTTTGATATGATTAAACATTATATATATATATATACATACATTGATACTCACACACCTGTTTTAAATTCAATCATGTACATGAGTATTTGCAATGCAAATGAAGGAAAGGCAGATTACCTGATATACTCAGTCAAAGTCTAAAGTAAATATATAAGAATCTTTATAAATAAGGATTTAAACTTAAGTGTTACGTGGATAAGACTAATCTGACGCCTAATTCCTTTTCTATCCACTGTGTTGCCCAATAAAATAATGGAGGGTATAAGATATTATTTGCAACTTGACCAAATGCTTAATTTTCCAACTTTTTTTTTCTTTTTTGCCAGGAAACTGCCGTAAAAGAGATACTCTGCAAAGTATCCATTACTCAGAAGGTTTAGATTGTTATATAACAGCCTCATTGAAGGGTGTGGTCACTGTATGGAACAGCCAGGTACGAAATAATATTAATTTCTGAAATATTGATTTCAAATTTTGGCACAAGGCCACAACAGTTCAGGAGTACATCGACTTCAGTACTCAATTGGTACTTATTTTATCGACCCCCCAATGGGATCAAAAGCCAAAGTCGACCGCAGTGAAAAACTGAACTCAGAACGTGAACACGGACGAAATGTCGCTAAGTATTTTGCCCGGCGTGATAACGATTCTGCCTGCTCACCGCCTTATTAAGTTCTGACATATTTGAGTTCAAATTCCGCTGAGGTCGACTTTGCTTTTCATTCTTTTTAGGGTCAATAAAATAAGTAACAGTTGAGCCCTGGGGTCGATGTGATCGACTTACTCCCCTCCTCCGAAATTTCAAGCCTTGTATCTATAGTAGAAAGGAATTTCTGAAATAGTGTCTTCAAATTTTAGCAAAAGGCCAGCAATTTCGGAGTGGGGGGGGGGAGGACAAGTCGATTACGTTGATCTCAAAGTTCAACTGGTACTTATTTTATCGACTCCGAAAGCCTGAAAGGCAAAATCGACCTCGGCGAAAAGTGAACTCAGAATGTAAAGACAGACGAAATGCCTCTAAGCATTTTGCTTGGCGTGCTAACGGTTCTGCCTGCTCATCGCTTTATTAATTTTTGAAATGTTAAATTTTTAACGTTAGGGAAATATATAACTACGACTCATTTAATTGACTTCTAAGTAATAAAAGACGAAGTCAACCCCGGCGGGATTTCGAGTTCACAACACCAAGGGAGGTATCTAAATACTGTAACTGACTTAATCCGGCGCTTTACTGGCTCTGCTACTCGAAAATGCTTGATAAGCACAATGTATCTAACGAATATTAACCTAATGTTGAATGATAGTAGGTATACACGAAGAAGGGAGAATTTCTAGTGATTGACAATGCACAGTTATTCACATAATTATTGATGCGTGAATAATTTGTTAGACAATACCGGAGTGTTAGGATTTCCACCATGACTCAGGCAAAAAATTTGAGCACGGCATCAAAAACTAACGAAATATTCGTTAGTCTTGCAATATTCCTGCCTCTTCTGATTGTTGTAACTGCTTATGATGATGATGATGAGGAGGAGGAGGAGGATGACGACGACGATGATGATAATGACGATGATGGTGAGGAGGAGGAGGAGGAGTAGAGGAGGAGGTGGTGGTGGAGGTGGAGGAGGAGGAAAAGGTGGAGGTGGAGTATTTACAGTTTCCTTTTTTTCCATTTCAGCTGCGTCTTCAACATTCTATAAATATTCACGTGAGTACTATTTTCCTCCCATTTTAATGACTGGTACGAATAGTAGATATAATGGTGGATACAGAATATAGTTGGGGCAATACATTAAGTACTTTTATTAAGTAAATATGAAGACGAAAGGAATGCATAACGAGCAATGTATTACAGACGAAATAACAAAATGGCTGCACTTTGATATCGGTTGAGTAACAGAAATGGCTTCAAGTAAACTGTTTAAATTGTATGGATTTCATAGTGGTAAATACCGTAAATCCTCGAGTATAGTCCGCCCTTGAGTATAATACGCAGAGGATTTTTAGGGGGCTGTACCTCTGAAAAACCTAAACCTTGTATATAATACGCAGCCCTTCTCTAACTTGAGTCAAGGAGGTCTATATAACGTCCTTGTAAAAATGTAAATGGTAACGTCTTTTATTATTGCCTTCTTTATCTTTGGCATCTGTTTAATTTCATCGTTATTTCTTCTCCATAACCTGACATAGCTTTCGTCAACATCAAATTTTCTTCCGGCGGCCCTATTACCATGCTCTTCAGTATATGATATAACTTCAAGTTTAAACATAGCTGAGTAAGATCTACGAGACATTTTATGGGCATGTAATGTATAAAATGTCTTATTGGAGATTAATGTACAGGTTTAAGTCGCGCTTATAAAAACCCCTATTAAAGACCCACAGTAGTTCAAGCATTTAATACTGGTATTTAATTAAGTATCTATTGTTTGCCACGGTAATGATGCAAACTGCCAATAGAAATAGCAGGATGAACTATTTAGCGCTAAACTATTAAGCACAATTCGTGCGTAATTAAGCCAGCAGCACCTAGTCGAACAAACACTTCCGCGCATGCGTAATACAATAATGGTGATGTTCTTAACTTTTATATGGGAATGTAAATATGTCTGCAAATTGTTTTTGTTACATGTTATTCTGTGTTCTGAATACTTTTATTTTAATAAATGTTGCTTACTGCAAGTTATGGATGATTCTTTTATGACTCCATTGCTTTCAGGCTTAGCTTAAGGTATTTTCGCGCCTGACATCACAAAATGCTTATGAATAAACATTGCCGGACAGCAAATAGAGATTCGGACATTGCTTAGAAAATATTTTTCATTTTAACCTCGTATATAGTACGCACTAAGGATTATGACCTTTACATTTTTGGAAAAAATGCGGTTTATACTCGAGGATTTATGGTAGTTGTTTATGTATTGTAGTGCTGTTAAAAATGAACTGTTGGATTCATTTTTGTCACATTCTTTGCAATGGCTTCTCTACATTCCATCTAGCCTCAAATTTAATTGCACCTTCGCCTCACAGAACTAGAAACAAGTTTTTTTTATGAGGATCATTGTGGCGTTAGAAGAAAAACACTTGTAGTAATTCCTATGAAATATAAGCTGATCAAGTCTGAGCTAGGGTAGAACGTATTTAGGTATGCAATGAATTCATTGTCCATTAGACAGAATGTTCGGCTCCACGTCACCTAGCTATCCTCTCTGCTTGATACTTTATTCCTATCAAAATGAAGTATGACCGGGAAAGTTTAGTAGTTTGTTCTGATTTAACGTCATTGGTGAGATACAATCAAGATTTATATGTCAACCTATCACCAACATATCCAAATTTGTTTAAACGTAATCCAACAAGACACATACAGTCGATATTTTGAAAGATACTCAAAGCTAAGTAGATTAATACTATGGCGTTTATGGTGTAACTAAGGCATTTCATGAAGTAAGAGAAATCATTAAAATAAATAATCGAAGCCAAGTCATAGACAGCATATTAATATGCTTATCATATATTAAGGCGGCGGGCTGGCAGAAACGTTAGCACACCGGGTGAAATGCGTAGCGTATTTTGTCTGCCGTTGCGTTCTGAGTTCAAATTCCGCCGAGGTCGACTTAGCCTTTCATCCTTTCGGGGTCGATAAATTAAGCACCAGTTACGTACTGGGGTCGATATTATCGACTTAATCCGTGTGTCTCTCCTTGTTTGTCCCCTCTATGTTTAGCCCCTTGTGGGTAGTAAAGAAATAGGTATTTCTCGCCCGCCTTTACATTTTGAGTTCAAATTCTGCCGAGATCGAATTTTGCCTTTCATCATTTCGGGGTCGATAAAGTAAGTTCCAGTGAAACACTGGGGTCGATGTAATCGACTTATACCCACCCCACGAACTTGCTGGCCTTGTGTCAAAATTTGAATTCAATATGTTTATCATATTTTAAGCACATGTGTTGTTGACGAAAGCATCAAAAGCGGATCGATTAAGAAAAAAGGGACCCGAGTTTTCATCCGATAAGACCAATTACATGAGATGCTTGAGTTCAAGAAGTAACATATACGTATCCTTTTAGTATCGATAACATAAAGGAAATGCTGTAATCAGTTAAATAGTTCTCCTATATCCATGTAACTTAGCTATAAGAAAGTCAATAAAACATTAACGTATTCGCTAGAAATAATGCCACAGGTAAAAGTGAAACTAAATGTTGCGATAACATTGTTTGTTTGTTTGTTCCTTTTCGAGCCATGCCTGGCTCATAAGGACCGGTTTCCCGGTTTCTTGGCGTATAGGTTTCCCACCTGGACGGGACGCCGGACCGTCGCAGGTGAGCTGCTAGATGCAGGAGGAAAAAGTGAGAGAAAGTTGTGGCGAAAGAGTTAGCAGAAGTTCGCCATTACCTTCTGCGAGAGCCGCGTGGAGATTAGGTGTTTTCGCTCATAAACACACACATCGCCCGGTCTGAGATTCGAACCCGCGATCCCTCGACCGCGAGTCCGCTGCTCTAACCACTAGGCCATGTGCCTCCACTATAACATTGTAGCAAACAAGAAGCGAAATTAACTTGTGAACTTGAATATTTACTTTCTTAAAATTTCTGTTAATTAAGCATAGATGGATAGGTTGTGGAGCCATCTAATGTGACTCTACTCAGAAGGCTGTAATATCATTTGACAGGAACACGGTATAAAGAAATACATGAAACAACGCGGTAACTTTAAATACCTTTAATGTGACCACACACACACACATATATATATATATATATATATATATATACAAGCTGGATGGTAAATGATAATGGTTTTATGCGTAGAAGCCATGGTCTTCTCCTGTGTGTTAACTCCTATCTGCTATTGGCGTGTGGTGTGAGAGAGAACCTGTTAGATTATGTCTTCACAGCCTCGTGTCCCGATGCAGAAAGAGGTTGTCGTATGGCATTGTACCAGAATCTCACGCTCTAGCACCATCTAGTGCCAATTTGTTTAAATCTGCTGTTAAGGGAGGTAACTGCGCCTACATAAGCATAGCTTAAATTGTTTGGTGCAACTAAAAGAATATATTCTGAGAATAATTTTAAAATACGGTTAATAATATAATTATTGCTGCCATGACCATCGACCAGTCGAATAAGACATTAACCAAGTTAGCGTGTCTTGTAAATAAGCTTAACGTGTGATGGGTTGTCAATGACAGTTTCCAAGTTCAATAATAACACTAGCTGAGATCATAGGATAGCTTCATATGCAGGGAAACACAGGAATGGTAAACATTGGAATGTCACGCGTATGCATTTAATATAGCACCCGTTAATTATAAAGCGTTTCCTTTCTTTTGATCTTTAACTGTGCCCCACCCCAGTATGATGTCTGTATAGAACTGGTAAGTTGGTGGGAAGGAAAGTAAGTATTTATGGTCATACAATGCTGTGCCGCTTACGTTGATAAGAACGGTTCTGTTTGTTCTTTGGCCAACATTCTACCGACTGGGCGAATGCAAAGTAGATATAAGAGAAAAGTAAGAACTTCTTATGAATAACTTAAAGCAAATATAATATATAGTCAACTAATAAATCAAAGAAAAATAAGCAATTATAATAAACTAGCAGTATCGCCCGGCGTTGCTCGGGTTTGTAAGGGAAATAACTATATAAGCATTTTTAGAGAGTTATAGCCAAAAAATAGCAAAAAAATGCATTAAAAATGGAAAAAAAAATGATGGTAAATTTTTTTTAAATCGTTGACTCATCGTAGAAATTTTTAGAGAGTTACTTCCCTTATATAATAGCGAAAAAATGCATTAAAATGGAAAAAAATTATGGTAATTTTTTTTTTAAATCGTAGACTCATCGTAGACGCGCGCTAATACCCAGAAGGGCTCGATATGAATCACGACTATAAGATACCCGGTTTTGGTTAAACTGCACCGCAAAATGTGGGAGTAGTTAGGAATCTAAATCATAGGAGACAGACACACAACCTTACTTTTATATATAAAGATTATCAATTTTAAAATGACATTTACATTATAATTTATGATATAATTTTCAGGAACCTTCTTGGGTCACGGGTTGTATATATCTACCGAATTTACGGCGTGTTGCAATCTGCACAGAAAGAAGTCTCTGCATCTGGGACAGCAAAGGAAAATCACAGGTGAGTTCGAGAAAATATTCCACTCTTTAATAAAATAGTGGAATTATTCGTTGTTCCTCCCGATTGATTGTACTCACACGTGGCCACGGTCCACTGGCTAAAACGATTAGAAGAATATCCGTTCAACGACTGCTTCAAGTTATTGACTAATTCTTGGTTTTCCTACAATGAAACAGTTTACTATCTCTATGAAATAAACTTTAGACTATCACGTTATTACCTATTATCTGCTTACCTGTGAAGAAATAATTAGTTAGGTGAGCGCTGTCAAGGTGTGATGATTGAATAAATTTTAATTCATTGGAGAGAAAAAAATAAACATAATTCTTGTATATCAAGAATGATGTTTTTTTCCCCTTTATTATAGGCACAACCTTCATAGTTTTCATATTCCAAATTCTTGCAATCTAAAATTTTTAATTTTAAGGGATTTTATTTATTTATTTATTTATTTTTTTATTTTTGTTTTTCCTTTTCCTTCTTTATGGTCCTGGAATCAAACGGACTGATGGATCAATTAGTAACCAACTTCGCTTTTTTTTTCCTTGTCTGTTATTGTTATGTCCGGATTAAAAAAAAAAATTATTTATTTATTTATTATTATTATTATTATTATTATTATTATTATTGTTACTATTATTATTATTATTATTCAGGCGGCGAGATGGCAGAATTGTTAACGCAGTGGACAAAATGCTTAGCGGTATTTCGTCCGTCGCTACATTCTGAGTTCAAATTCTACCGGAGTCGACATGTCGTTGCATCCTTTCGTGGTCGATAAATTAAGTACCAGTTGAGTACTGAGGTCGATGTAATCGACTATCGCCCCCCCCCCAAAAAAAAACAAAATTTCAGGCCTTGTGCCTATAATAGAAAGCATTATTATTATAATTATTAAGGTGGCAAGCTGGCAGAATCGTTAGCACTTCGGGTGAAATGTTTAACCGCTACGTTCTGAGTTCAAATCCCGCCAGGGTCGACTTTGCCTTTCATCCTTTCGGAGTCGATTAAACAAGTACCAGTTACGCACTGAGGTCGATGTAATCGACCTAAGCCTTTCACCCACATTTGAGGCCATGTGCTTCCAGTAGAAAGGATTATTATTATTATTGTTGTTATTATTGTTGTTGTTGTTTTTGTTCCTGTTGGTGGTGGTGTTATTGCTATGCTTACATGTGAGAATCGCAATTTATCAGCAGTTCATGTGTGTCATGGTTTTATGCAATTTTCTGAAAAACTATAGCACACCATTTGCATCCGACCTTTCGACAATACGCCACAATGTCTTACATCAGCATTGTTACAAGACGAGAATACTACACAAGACACATTATTAATTGGAGATGATCAAGGCTACATAAGCATTTTAACAATCAATACTGATGAGGTCATGATGAACCTGTCCGAAGATAAATCGGGACAAGCATGTAAAATGGTCATCTCTCCAGCCTCTCTGACCAAGTACGTTCTTTAATCTTTTTTCTTTTTATATTACTAATATGTGTTTTTATGTGGGCGTGAGTATATATGAGTGCATATAAATATATATATATATGTACTATGTATGTGTGCATATATATACACATATACAAACATTATGCATATAGATACATGCATATGTATATATATACATATATATATATAATATATATATATATATATATATATATATATATACAAATTGAGATAGGGGTTGTAAATGCAACCCTCCATGGGATAACATATATCCAATATACTGCTAGTGAAGTACCCAACAAAGTTAATACATAAATGTTAATGATTGCGATGCAATCAATTCATTTACTGTATTATATTGGCAAAGGTAAAATGATTTACCACAAATTATTAATACAAGATAAGAAAATGGAGAAATACATCTAAATCAAGTATCAATTACCAGATAATACTCAATCACATACTTTATTAAACCACCACATAGGAGACTGTACCACATAAGAGACTATCTGGTAATTGATATTTGATTTAGATGTATTTCTCCATTTCTTATCTTGTATATATATATATAATATATATATATATATATATATATAGCTATATACTAATAATTAATGTAAGCAAATGTCTATTATAAGCCAATGACTTACAATACCTTTATAGCCAGGATAATAAACGCAATGTTAATTAAATTTATAATGAAAAATTATCAGTAAATGAAAATTTGTATAAATATTTGTCTATTGGACAATATTACAAAATTTATCCAAGGGCCGGGGTGGGGAAATGTGGGGCTCCTGTGTGTGTGTGCTTATGTTTATGTCATGTAGGGTATGGAGAGGGTTGATGTCTGTAGGGAGTAGCTGGATGTAGAGTGGATGTGAGTGGGAGCCGAGTGGGTGTGGGATGGGGGTCGTCCTTTACCATGTGTGTCTTTTTTCTCTTCTTTCTTCTTTTTTTCCCCGCCGTTTCCCAACCGGTATTCACCTCCTCTTCTTCGACGCTGGTACTAGTTTTTGTTTGTGGTACCGTCTCAATCTCGTGCTTCTCCTCAGCCTCCACAGGCAGTGGAGTACCATCTACTTTCTCGCTCTCTTGCCTTTCCTTAGCCTTCACAGTTGGTGGAGGACAATCCGCTCTAATGTGTCCTTCCAAGCCACATTTACAGCACCGCGGAATCCTCCCTTCCCCTCTAACTCTTAGTATCACTTCTCCGACCATAATGGTCTCCACCACGTTTTCATTATCTTCCGGAGTCACATGTACTATACTACCATGCCTAGGCTCTGACTTTGCCAGTTCCTGTAGGGTGTTCTGGAAGCCTGCAGGACCACTACGCTATCTTCCATGCCTAGCAGTATGGCAGCCACCAACTAGGCTACATTTACTTCTGGGGTATGTCTTCTACCTTGGAAGCACGTCTCCCAAGGTATACGGGTAGAAGAACCACTTCGTCAGTTTTTAATGGTGTTGCTGAGTGCAGTCAGGCGGTAACTGTCTCCCGAAACTGCACCTCCACCGTTCCATGCTTTCTTCCCTTGACAAGGTATGAAATCCCTTACCAGACTGGTCTCAGCACCTTTTCAACCTGGGCTGCTGATACTATTTCAATTTTTCTCGTTGCCACCGCGTATGTCCTGTTATTAATCGTCCTCTCCTCTTTTCTTTTGAACCTTCTTGGTGGCGGGGAGACCTTCACATTGTTCCCATCCCTTTTAAGTATTTCCTTGAACCTACTCAATTCTTCCAGACTCACATCTTCACTTTTTCCTTTTGTCGCTTCAGTGTAATTTTTTGTTTCCATTTCCTCGTCGATTCTTTTTAAACATTTTACCATCCCTTCCTCAGACGGCATAAAGTCTGAAGAAGAACTTAAATCTTCGTAATTCATAACACGACGCTCTTCCATTAAACAAGAGGGAAAACGTCGCACACCACCACTACGAAGACAGCTAAAAACACGTGTTACACACAAAGACAGTAGTTCAATTAACAAACAATAAACCGAAAGCTCACAATGAAGTGCTTACCCTGCACTGCAGGCAATTCTTTATTTTATAGTAGTTATTTTTATGTGTCAGTCCACTTTTAGTCACTTGGGGGTGGTCGGAATCCTTCCACAACAGGTAGATAGATAGACAGATAGATAGATAGATAGATAGACAGACAGACAGACAGACAGATAGATAGATAGATAGATAGATAGACAGACAGACAGACAGATAGATAGATAGATAGATAGATAAATGATAGATAGATAGATAGATAGATAGATAGATAGATAGATAGATAGATAGATAGATAGATAAAGAGAGAGAGAGAGAGAGAGAGAGAGAGAGAGAGAGACAGACAGACAGACAGACAGATAGAGAGGATGACAATATCTCAGAATTGTAAATTCTTTCATAAAGCAGTGTAATACAAAATAAAACAACTCTATATCAGGTCATGCAAGTGTAATACAAGTAGCTATACGGACTCGACAGGCTATTTTTAAGCTTGATACGAACACATATATAGGAGATAGATATTCCAATCAGTAAAAAAAAATCCAGAGTGCACTAAATAACTTTAGATAACCTCTCACATTAAAGTGACGTTACACATCGTTATCTAGATAAAATGACGTAATAGGTATAATTAAGTTCTAACGTTATAAAAATATGAAATATAAGATTAATCAACTTCAATCACGGATATGCAAGCTTACACACCACTATTTTAATCTAAAAGCAGCTGTAAAAGATAGGACAGAAGAGACTATACAAGGAATAGGAACTGTGTCTGTTGGTTTTCCTTGCACATTGGTCGGGCTTACAAAACGCAGAATGTGGAGGCGCAATGGCCCAGTGGTTAGGGCAGCGGACTCGCGGTCATAGGATCGCGGTTTCGATTCCCAGACCGGGTGTTGTGAGTGTTTATTGAGCGAAAACACCTAAAGCTCCTCGAGGCTCCGGCAGGGGATGGTGGTGATCCCTGCTGTACTCTTTCACCACAACTCTCTCTCACTCTTACTTCCTGTTTCTGTTGTACCTGTATTTCAAAGGGCCGACCTTATCACTCTCTGTGTCACGCTGAATATCCCCGAGAACTACGTTAAGGGTGCACGTGTCTGTGGAGTGCTCAGCCACTTACACGTTAATTTCACGAGCAGGCTGTTCCGTTGATTCGGATCAACCGGAACCCTCGTCGTCGTAACCGACGGAGTGCTTCCAATACGCAGAATGCATCTGGGGTTTTTAATTTTTTTAATTTTCACTCAAACAAAGCAATTCGTGCTAGTAAGATATCGTGTGTCCAGAACACCTAACTTTAACCTTTTTGGAGACTAACCTGCGGACAAGGCTTGTTTCATCTACAGTGAATGTAAAAGAAGGTAATTGCTATATTCAGTGATACACTTAAGAACCACGAGAAACTCCTTAGCTATATGGGTATCCACTTATAACATCACCAAACATGGAGATATTGTAATGGTTGCGCTGTCATTTCAATCTTTCAAGCCAAACACTGCTTGTGAATGCTTCTAATATTAAGCCTTCGTGTAAACGTCTGAAATTCTTTCGGCATTATGATAAGTTACCTTAGTGGTATGTTACACTGCGTTTCTCATCTTCCTATATAACAAGCATATCTTCCAAGCATATCTTCCATTTTTTTGAAAATTTACAACCGTAGGAGTGGCTGTGTGTTAAGTAGCTTGCTTACCAACCACATGGTCCCGGATTCAGTCCCACCGCGTGGCACCTTGGGCAAGTGTCTTCTACTGTAGTCTCGGGCTGACCAAAGCCTTGAGTGGATTTGGTAGACGGAAACTGAAAGAAGCCCGCCGTATATATATATATATATATATATATATATATATATGTGTGTGTGTGGTTGTGTGTGTGTATACGTTTGTGTGTCTGCTTGTCACCCCAACATCGCTTGACAACCGATGCTGACGTGTTACGTCCCCGTATCTTAGCGGTTCGGCAAAAGAGACCGATAAAATAAGTACTAGGTTTACAAAGAATAAGTCCTGGGGTCGATTTGCTCGACTGAAGGCGTTGCTCAAGCATGTCCACAGTCATATGACTGAAACAAGTAAAAGAATAAAAGAGTAACCATCATTGTAGATAAAACGGGGTCGTCCATAGCAGAAGCTTTTATTTAACCTATATTTTTCATGACGGTTTTAATTGTCGATGTTGCCATGTTTAACGATTTAACCACCTGCATCTGACATTTCATATCACCCCAGTAGTTGCAGTTTTACATCTAATAGAATATTTTCTTCAGCACCGTTAATGGAATTGCAAGTTTTTATTTATTTATTTATTTGTCTTCGTGATGAGTAAAAAATTGTGTTAACAATTTGCTTGTATAAAAGAAAATACTTGAGGGTGAACCATTGTTGTTTACAAGTCAGAAACCTATTATTATAGTAAGGCAGTGGCATCCCACTGAAAATATTGTTCTCATGAAAAAGAGATATAACAAATTAGTGCCAGACAGGGTAACACAAATGAGATATATTGTCTGTGTGAGGCCTGTGCGTGTGTATGTTTATGTATAGATACTACACACACACACAGCATACTCAGCCGTTCAAGAATTTGGACCTGGAGATCTCCATTTCCAGCGACTTCGAGGGCCACCTCCCAGTGGTGTTGGGCGTCAACGAAGAGCCCTCGACTACAACAAGACGACCAAAGTTTTTTTTTTCCAAGGTCTGGGGTCTCCCGCTCCTAAGCCCTAGACTATCACCTAATCACCCTTACCCGTCTTGTTGCTTAACAACAACAACAACAACAACAACAACAACCACACACACACACACACACACACACACACAGCGTGCTCAAGCATGAGCAGCGTTACCCAGTGTTGTTGTGCTGTAACACTGAACACTACAATAGAAAAATATGTGTGGTATGTATATGTGAATGTGTGTACGCATGCGCAAGTGTGTGTGGTTGAACTGGTAGGAACGTTAGAGCGTGAGACACAATGTCCAAATCAGAAAGTTCAAATCGCACCTGGTTAGTTCTGTCTAACATCCTTTCGGGTGGATACAATAGTAGCAGACAAGAGCGGTGGACTGCCAAATTGTTAAAAGCATAGGATGAGATGTCTGGCATCTGTCCGGGTACTTTGTGTTTTGAGTTCAAATTCATTACTCTTTTACTCTTTTACTTGTTTCAGTCATTTGACTGCGGCCATGCTGGGGCACCGCCTTTAATCGAGCAAATCGACCCCGGGACTTATTCTTTTGTAAGCCCAGTACTTATTCTATCGGTCTCTTTTGCCTAACCGCTAAGTGACGGGGACATAAACACACCAGCATCGGTTGTCAAGCAATGCTAGGGGGACAAACACACACACGCATATATACATATATATACATATATACGACGGGCTTGTTTCAGTTTCCGTCTACCAAATCCACTCACAAGGCTTTGGTCGGCCCGAGGCTATAGTAGAAGACACCTGCCCAAGGTGCCACGCAGTGGGACTGAACCCGGAACCATGTGGTTGGTAAACAAGCTACTTACCACACAGCCACTCCTGCGCCTATTACTACCAAAAATTAAGTCCTTCACGGTATAACAAAAAAAAATACCATTTGCTTGGGAAGCTCTTCAGCAAATGCCCCAGTATTTCAGCTGGACTTCAGCTGGTAGGGAACAGCCCAAGGTGCTTCCATGTCCTGTACATTCAAAGAATATGCGTGTGGGTGTGTGTGTGGGGGTTCAGTTGTTGCTTTGTACATCTGCCTATCTATCAATTTATATATATCTCTCTCTCAATTTATCTCTCCCTCTCTCAGTTTATCTCTCTCTTTCTCTCACATACACACAGATATGTATTAGATATATACTATATTGTTGTTTTCTTTAAAGGCCAATGCGGCGAAGAAGATTCCATGACGATTGGGTTGTTAAGGTTAGTATACTATGAACAGGATATCAGATGGTTGGTATTTGTGATGTGTGTGTGTGTGTGTATGTACTGAGTACTACTTTTGTATCTATTGTAACCCTTTCCCTTACGAATAAAGTTGAAACCTATATTTATATATGTATATATATATGTATGTATATGTAAATATATATTACTTGCTTCATTCATTTAACTGTGGCCAGTAAACCTAGTACCTATTCTGTAGGTATCTTTTGCCGAATGTCCAGGTTACAGGAACGTAAACACACCACCACTTGTTGTCAAGCAGTAGTGGGGGACAAACACACACACACACACACATACCCTACCTGGGATTTGAAACCAAATCCATCGGCTTGTTGCCTGGCAAAACAAGCGGGAAACCCTCCTCATTAGATGATTGATGAGGAAACGCTAGGACCTGTACTGGTCAAGGAAAGTTCAGTCCTTCGTTTAAGGTTTGACCTACATTATTGAACATATCCCATATAATAGAGAATTTTCTATCTCTTCCTCATACGTGTCAGTTATAACCAAGGAGCAACACCGGCTCTTAGATGTCAGCCGCACCAAGGAGCAACACCCGATTTTGCATCAGCCCTAACCAAGAGCAGCACTTCCCTTCGCCCCTAGCTTGATATGCGAAGAGAGGTTTTCGGCCATAAGAAAGCCGATGCCACCTGTATCTTCCTTTCTAGTCAGCACCATGACTACCTTACTCTTTCCCTCTCTACTGACAGACAACCTTTTTCTACGTTTCAACTACTATCCAGCAAGTCATTCTTGTCGTTACTATCACTGAATTTGCTACTGTCTCTGTAACAACCTGTCGGGGAAAACGAATAAATACATGTAAATAACATTTCTTCCATCTTGGAATTAATTCTTCGATGTTCACTTCTTATGCGAGAACCTTGAAGCGTTACATTTATACGCTAAATTTAGAAGTGGGCTACCTCATATATATGGTACATCACATCTAGTCCGCTATATATATATAAATATACACACACGTGAGTGTGTGTATATACGACGGGTTCTGTCAGTTTCCGTCTACAAATCCACTCGCAAAGGCTTTGGTCGGCCCAAGGTTGTAGTTGAAGACATGTACCCAAGGTGCCACGCAGTGGGGCTGATCCCAGAACCATGTGGTTGAGAAGCAAGCTTGTTACCACATGCACATGTATATAGCTAGACATGAATATAAATATAGATATTAATTTATATGTATACACAAGGAATACAATAAACAATTTGCATTCAATCTTTGAATTTGTATTTGCTTTGATTCTTTTATAGATACGTTATTTACCAGAATTGAAATGCTTTGTTTCCTGTTCTCCCAGCAGTATGTATTCTTTAGTTGTGGAACCAATCGAAAAGATCTGGAATAATGAGTATGTAATTGATGTAAATTTTGAATAATAATTTCGTATTAGTTTCATTAATTAAAACCGTTTTTTCTATTGATATTTTAAATTGCATATTATTGTTTATGAACCATTTTAGCGTTTATCTTTTGTTTTATATTAAGTGATTTATTACGTGAGTTTGTGCGCCAGTTGCAGTTATATGTAAGTTGTATGGTGTGATTTTATGTGGGTAATGACCTATAAAAGAAATTGTTACGAAACTAGACTATTTACACAGACACACGCATACATATATACACGTGCTTGTGTGCATACACCGCCATACACCCCCCACACACACACAAACACGCACTTTATGCGCGCACACACATACACACACACAGAGGAACATACATGCGGTAGAACCACAACAAGGGGCTAAACATAGAGGGGACAAACAAAGACAGACAAAGGGATTAAGTCGATTACATCGACCCCAGTGCGTAACTGGTACTTAATTTATCAACCCTGAAAGGATGAAAGGCAAAGTCGACCTCGGCGGAATTTGAACTCAGAACGCAACGACAGACGCAATACCGCTAAGCATTTCGCCCGGTGTGCTAACGTTTCTGCCAGCTCAAATCGTGAACCAATCCACGAGGAAACCCCTTATATTTTTCCGTACACTAAATAAAAAGTAGAAAGAATTTACTTATATTCTTATAATTAACAATCACAGTTAATGTCTTTCTTAGATTTAAGATTTAGTTCAGCCCTTCTGGTTGACGTTGTACTGCGCGTATAAAATAATTGTTTAATTTATGACGAGACTTCTAATAGCACAAATATGCAAATTAAACTACTCATGCTGATAATAGCTTTATTTCTGACTGCTCTGAATAACAGTTAAATTTCTATGCTATCGATTTGTAAAGGAGAATGGGTACGTCTTCTCTGAGGAGCAGTCAACAAACCGTGAAACTGTCTGTTAGGAAACCCCTGTTCACAGCTTTTGACACAACGAAAACAAAGACGTAATGTGAATGTGTTTACATTCTTATATCACAGTTAAAAGCAATCTAATATTTAGAATTTATATCAGTCAATCTATTTGATACTGTATAATGCATAATACATACATGTACATATGCATACACACTCATGCATACATACATACATACATTCCTCTGTATGTGTGTGTATCTCCAAATTAAACACTGAAATCTGGGGTTTGTGATAATATTTTTATTTCGTAGTTTACAAATATTTCATCAATTCTATGTTGAGACTAATTTTGCATCATGTTTAGAAACATGTCTGAAATTAACTACCCAGATTTTTCTGTACACCATTTATAGAACGGTTTCATTGGAACTCTTTTCAAGAATAATATAGCTGGCATATTTGGTTACCGTTATTTTTAGATAAGTACATTTGTTGTCATTGACTATGACTAAAAGCTTCACAGAAAAAAACAACTACAAGCGTTAGGTACCGACTACCTAAGAAAGCTATTATAACCCTGTTTATTGCAAAATTTAGTTGCATGTAATTGATCTGGAACATTTGCAACACAAAAACAAAATTGTAAAAGCATAAAGATGCCGCGATATATATATATATATATATATATATATGTATGTATGTATGTATATATATATACAATGGGACAAGAACGCAAAACATCCAGACAGTTAGGTGATACAAAAAAGGGACAACAAAACATCCAGATAGACGATACAAAGAAAACAAGGACGGGTCATTCGGAGTTTTCTTTCCTCAGTCGAGTTCCAGATTATTTTTGCAATTTTGGCTGGTTATACTCGAGATTGCTCCAATCTGGCCAGCCCCAAGGAAAAACTAAGCTAAGAGCATTAGATTCCTTGGAAGAAAGCAGCGAATGTATACGAAAACAAGGACGGAAAGAATGGACAATGTTACAGAAATACAAATAACAGGACATAACAACAGGTGTCTTTCGACTAAGGACGAATTAAGTTAAGCTGGCGCGTGTGGAAGTAAGGCCTTACGGCAAGGATACAAGATTTCATAGGCACAGGGAGGAATACAGATGTTGCACGGACGGCGGCCGAACTAAGAAAGGTTAGGCTTGGCCGAACGTCGGTCACGTGGGGAGTAAAGAGAGAGAGAGGTAGAGGCAGAGGGACAGAAGAAACAAGGGGGATGAGAAAAAATAACAGGGATACAGTGAAGTGAAAAGAGGAGGGAAAGTGAGCATGAAGAGAAGGCAAGGAAATGAGAGAGAGGGAACGAAAGAACGAAGAGTGGAATGAACGAAGTAAGCGTGAAGGGGCTGATAGAAAGAAGGAAGAATAAAAGAATAGAGTCGTACAAAATTTAGATAAATACATATTTACATATAAGAGACCATAAGTGCATGTACGTCCCTATTGCAGAAGATCTTCAGATCTTCGAAGCTAAGAATTGCTATTTCTATATTTTGTAAAGTTCTCTGTCGAATAGCAATATCTGTGTTTGATCTTTTGGCAGGATGGTGGAACCAGTTTCTATACCCAAAGGTGTGAATGCTTTTGGTTACTGTAAAAGTGCACAAATTCTCGCTACTGGAGGTGTTGATAAAATCATTCGAATATGGCATCCACATATGTTTGCACACCCAACAGGTATTCTTTTTCACTATGAGTATGCAATTATTTTGGTCGTTCAGTGAGACGACACCTTTTACTTGCAATGTCTTGTTCATATACCTGGAGAAAGATAGCATCTCTTCTTATTGTAGACCTTTTGCCTTCAATTAAGTTGCTAAACTCATTGAAACAATCAGAAATTCACAAAACTTTGGTCACTTCCTCATGATATTTCTAAGTCATGTACTATAAGCTCTATAAAGATAATTGTAAGCTCCTGATGAGCCACCTCAGTGTCCTAGTTTTAAAATATCCATTTCATTATGTTAGTAAGGATCTTCGAAAGAGCACGGATGCAACAAATTATCATTTCGTACCCTATATAAAGGCTCTGTACCTTTCTAAGTGATTGATATTGATAACATTTTAAGTCTTTCTACACAAACATAACATCATAGCCGGCAAACGACACAAAATTACCCTTTTACCGAGATTCTTTAATTATTTTATGTAGAACAAACCAATAATTCAACATTTTCTTATTTAGGGAAATTGATTGGTCATTTATTTACTGTGAGCGATATTTGTTGCAACGAGAGAGATCAACACATTATCAGTTTATCTACAGCAAGAGTCGTACGAGTTTGGGATATCCACGCATTTACAACCTTACAGGTAAAATTAAATTTGTTATTGTCATCCAACAATTAGTATATTGGATAAACATGAAAGGTAAAATATGGATGTAATCTAAGTTATGTAATAGTAAGAAGCTCTCAAGTGGGCTGAACAGCAGAAGGTTTTCAGAGAAGAAACTTCACACAAGCAAATGTTTCGGCCCTTAACTTCTTACACTCTAAAGGGGCCGGGCTGCATCCAGGTCATGACTCTCGATTGCCCTTCTGCTGACACTTTTTAGCCGCTTGGATATCGGTGACTTGTGCATTTAAATCGATTGGAGATTTCATCTAGTTGGAACTCCACTCCGTTGTTTCGGGCGTTTAAAATACGAAAATATTGCCTTCAGAGGGCATAGAAGTCATTTTTGTTCCTTCTCGACCAGGTCTCCAGCTGGAATGCTTCACTATTTCTGATATTATCCTTAGGGATTTGGTTCTGTTCTTCCAAGTGACTGAGAGTTGTTTCATTAGATCGTAAGTAGATTTGCCCACAAACACACTGGCTCCACCTCTGTGGCAAGAACCTTGAACCGGAAGTTGGCCTCCTTCATGCTGGAATGGAGTATAATATCCATCCTCGAATCTCTCTTCCTGATAATTTCTGGTTGTTTTGTTGATCCTGGGTCTGCTGAGCACTCTTGGTCATCTGTACCACGCAGAAGTCTCCTCATCTTTCTCCTGGCCTCTGACCACCATTCCATTTTCGTTACACCCAGTTCCCTACCTATTGGCCCGAGTGTGTCCCATTATTTTTCTGATTGTAAGGCTTTCCTTTACCGCATCCACCGCCCCTTGGACTTCCCATTTCCTGCTTGTCTTCAGCTTGGAACGGATCATTTTCAGACTCATGTCTTTTAAGACTCTAAGCATAGTTAAGAGCTTTGCTTTTCTTTGGCGATGAAACTGAGAGGTAACACACCGGTTAAATATGAAAGCTAACTTTGAATGTAATCTAAGTTGTGTATATTATACTAACTCCATATCTTTCTTTGAATCCAAACTGGTTTATTAAAAGCAAAACAAAGAATGAACGCAACATGTAATGTTCATTTCTTTCTTCTGCTTCAGTCACAACCACAGCTAGGATGACTGATACCTTTTCTTTTATTCTTTTATTCGTTTACTTGTTTCAGTCATGTGACTGTGGCCATGTTGGAGCACCGCCTTTAGTAGAGCAAATCGACCCCAGGACTTATTCTTTGTAAGGCTAGTACTTATTCTATCGGTCTCTTTTGCCGAACGGCTAAGTTACAGGGACGTAAACACACCAACATCGGTTGTCAAGCGATGTTGGAGGGACAGACACAGACACACAAACATGCACACACGCACACACACATATATATAT
>NC_043000.1:152628640-152746140 GCF_006345805.1 Octopus sinensis | reverse complement strand
ATGTATGTATGTATGTATGTATGTATGCATGTATGTATGTATGTATGTATGTATGTATGTATGTATGTATGCGTAGGCATAAATATACATAACCCTTAATCCTTTTTATCTTATATAAATATTGAATATATAAAAATTGTTCGTTTATTAAACAAGGATCCGATGTTTTTGATTCTTGGCCTCTATCCAGAACGGTTCAAGATACAATGCAAATACCACAATCCCACGATAGACCAATAAATCAAGTGAGTGCTATAAAAGTCATATTCTTAGTATTTATATTAGTGCTTGAGAACCAAACTCAAACATGAGTGTGGTGGAGTTGACAGGCCAAGAATAAAATATCAGATTAAATCAGTGTCTTTGTTATGGTTGTTTGCTTAGTGAGGTTTTGCATTCAAATTAGGACATACATTAACATTTCAAAACCCCAATAAATTTACTGATTAGATATTACATATCAACGAATATATATATATATATATATATATAATATATATATATATATCAATGAATATATATATATAAAATAGAGAGTCCCAATAACAATTTTAGCAGCGGGTTTAACAACAGTAGCATCACGGACATTAGCAATCACAGCGATCTCAGTGGCAGGGAATATACAGGTGATATTCCATTAAATAGTATTGATAATGGGGTGTATAATGTCGAAGACAACCGTAGTTCTTACAATCATCATAGTAATAAGAACGCCGTATTAATATCGGAAGCCAATCCCAATAGAATAAGGTTCTTATCTAGTAATTCCAAGATTAGAAGTGCCATTTACCAACGCAGAGTTTATACTGAATCAGATGTCTACTTGTATATTGGAGCGTCATCAACAAAATTGGCCGTGAGAATATCGAACCACTTCACAACGTTTCGCGATTTTGGAAAACAACACGCGACCGGACTAAGTAAATTAATCTGGCGTTTGAAGAACGCGAATTCAGCCTTTAGACTGGAATGGTCGATTTTATCGGTGTCTGTACCGTTTGATAGAGGAAAAAGAGTCTGTAATCTTTGCAACTCTGAACTTTTTCACATTTTGTTCGCCCGAGGGCAGCTAGTTAACTCGATTTTGCAAAACTCTTTTAGATGTCCCCACTGGAGGCGGCATACATTTCTTGCATACAACTGAAGTCTAAGATAATTAACACCTTGATGTCCTAAGAAAGAAAAAAATTTTTGAAAAAAAAAAAAATTTTTGAATTAGTTTTGAAAGGGGAAATTACTCCTCTTTTAGCGTATGATCTGCTACTTATTTAGAAACAATATCAGGGATTATACTCTCCTTGTTTGACAAGTCATCTGGCTATAAACTGGTCACAGACGAACACACAGACACAGGTTTTTATCAGCTGCTTGACCAACAATAGCCGCAACGTATTTCTCCCTAGCTGCTTCCTAGGCATACTGCCACACATACATAGGCGCACACACACATACATATAGGTAGTTTCTCACACCCAAATAAGATAGCTTTCATTCTTAAAACAATTCGAACATTAACACTAGTTATACAGAATATGTTCACACTCTTTGGTTTTCTGCAATTCTTCCCCTACCCGATGTTAACCGGAATTTGACCTCGAATTATCTCAACGGACTTTTTCGTCGGCCTTCACCCACCCTGACGTCAACGCATATTGAGAGACAGTCTTGTGCCATTCATACCATGGGCTCCTAGGGAGCGTTTGTTCGAAAAGCTTGCTGCGCATTTGTTTGGAGATTTAAGTTCCTGGATTTTCCTGAAGAGAATGCTGCAAAATGGTCTCCTTATTCAATCCGAATTAGGGAATTTGCAGCCTTTGAAACATGTGTGGAAAATAATAAAAAGGAATTTTGTAAAATCTTCGTTCAGCTCCATTTCTTCCCTCACTAAATATATATATATGTATGTATGTATGCATGTATGTATATATATTGGTGGTAGACTTATGGCCCTCAGAATAAAATGCTGCAAGTAACTATTTCTTATATATTTTATATAACGAGGGCGTGTTAAGTGAACATTGATCCGTTCATTTGATCTAATGGTTCACTGGACATAAACCTTTGTCTGAAATTTTGTAGAACTAAATAGATGGGTAATGAATATTTCCTCATTCCGTATGTACGAGGGGCGTTCAATAAGTAATGCTCTTGACCCACTTCCCATTGCAGTAGAGTAACGAAACTTGGCACAGTTATTAGCCTTTTTCTACATAGGAACCACCCAGAGTTACGCATTTCTCCCATCGTTTGATGCAGCTCTGGAGACCGTTTTTGTAGAAGACCCCCCAGTTTGGTCCTCCAACCACGACGTGACTTCAGAAATCAAGGCTGCATCATCTGGGAAACGCTTTCCTTTCAAAAACAACTTCATGACTGGGAAGAGGTGAAAATCAGAGGGTGCAAGGTTAGGAGAGTAGGGAGGATGGGGGAGGAGTTCATAGCCGCACGCCTGTGCTTCTGATCTGGCGACACGCGAGTTGTGGACCGGAGCGTTGTCCCGCAGGAGGAGGATGCCTTTGATGATCTTGCTCCGCCTCTTGATTTTGATAGCTTCTCTTAATTTCCTCAAAAGTGAAGCATAATAGGCTCCTGTAATTGTGGTAATCTTTGCCAGGAAATCTGTCATCACTACTCCGTCCTGGTCCCAGAAGACTGTGAACATGACCTTGCCAGCGGAGGGCTGCACCCTTGCCTTCTTTTGAGGAGGTGAGTCACGGTGCTTCCACTGCATTGACTGGGCTTTGGTCTCTGGATCATAGAGATGGACCCAGGTTTCATCCTGTGTAATCAGTCTTTTGAAAAATTTTGACTCATCTTCTTGGCACATCTCCAAATTCATCCTCGAGCACTCGACGCGTTCTTGCTTCTGGAAAGGTGTGAGCAACCTGGGAATCCATCTGGCAGACACTTTTTGCATATGCAAATGGTCATGAATGATAGTTTCCACAGACCCGGTACTAATCTCGACCTCATGGGCTATTTGGCGAATAGTTATGCGTCAATCTTCCAAAATGACAGCCTCAACTTGATGGACAGGTGCCTCATCAATGGCAGAAGGAGGGCGACCAGATCTGGGAGCTGTTTCCAGGGAGTTCCGACCATGTTTGAATTCACGATGCCAGCGTTTTACAAGGTCATATGATGGGGCATCATCACCATAAGTTACTTTCATTTCATCAAAAGTTTCCCGTGGTATGCGTCCTTTCAAATACAAAAACCGGATCACTGCTCGACACTCAACAGGCTCCATTTCACACTTAACTCAATTCAAACACCTGTAAATCAGAAACCACAATTAGTTCAGAGCCACTTAATCTATAGAGATATAAATAATTGCACATGCAAAATTTCAGCTAGATCAAACAACTGCAAGTGGGTCAGGGGCATTACTTATTGAACGTCCTTCGTATTATAGAGCTGGTGCGTTTTCTTAGTTCATTATTTTATAGATATGAGCTGTAGGCAGAGACAAATGTCTACATGTATATTTCTAATATTTGAAATGAGAGACAGAAGACATTTATCTCTCTCCGTATATTTTTCTCTATTTCTCTCTCATAGAAAGAATTAAATATACTTGTAATCAACTATATATTTACATATTTATTTTTAGAGCTATGTGTCCTGATAAAATTTGAACTGATATATTTTCTATTTTCTCTTTTTTCATATTTATAAGGTTTTATACAATTCTGAACTCAACCAAGTTATTACAGTATGTAATGAGTCGGTTCTGAAGGTAAGTTCATCATGACCAGACAATTTGAATATTATTGTCCTTAATATTTCGGCAAGTGGAGGCACATGACCTAGTGGTTAGAGCAGCGGACTCGCGGTCGAGGGATCGCGGATTCGAATATCAGACTGGGCGATGTGTGTGTGTTTATGAATGAAAACACCTAAGCTCCACGCGGCTCCGGCAGAAAGTAATGGTGAACTTCTGCTGACTCTTTTGCCACAACTTTCTCTCACTCTTTCCTCCTGCATCTGGCAGTTCACCTGCAACGGACCAGCGTCCCGTCCAGGTGGGGAACCTATACGCCAAGGAAACCGGGAAACCGGCCCTTATGAGCCAGGCGTGACTCGAGAAGGAACAAACAAAGCAATATTTCGGCAAGCTGGCAGACACGTTCGCACACCGGGCGAAAGAGTCGCGTTTTGTTTCTTTTAGTGACCAAGTTATTCAATTGGATTTATTTAATTGTTGAAGGTTTCTCGTGAGGGTGAACTTATTGTTGAGTGTTATCGTTGAATTTTTGAATTACTTGTTATTGTTCTTTTTATATATTATATTTGTTTTCCTCCCCATTTATAAGTGAAGTAGGAGACAGTTTGGTGAAAGAACAAGTTCCAACTGGCAGTTATGCGGCAGCCACTGGAAGGAGTTTAGCTGCCGATATGTTGCAAGTGAGAGAAATTAAAATGGACCAGAAGAAGTTGAAAGAATTCAACAAACTTTTGGAAAAGGATGGTACCAGCTTAAAGTTGACACCACCAGAAGGATTTACAGCAAATATAATGAAGCGGACAGTGGTATACGGAACCCTGTTCCTGGAGACAAAAAAAATTGGAAAAGCCACAGTGGAGCCGATAGAAGAGTGCCTAAAAGAGGTGAAGAGCCTCACAACTTTTTATACAAGAGGAAAAAAGTACGAAACAGTGGAGGTAAGATTCACAAATGAACAAGAAGCGATGAACCACTCCACTGTGACGCTGAGAACACCAGAGTGTGAACTTCTATCGACCTACTGTAGCAAATGTGTGGCCAGAATCAGGATCGGCAGAGTGCCCCCTTGAGATTGAGGAGGCGTGGCTGGTGGCAGCCATTATGTATAACACAGAGGAGGAAGCTAAAGTTTTAAAAGTAACAAGAACGACTGAGGTAAACTGTTGGGGATACGAGCTTGAGGTGGCGGTCCAGGTCAGTTTACAGGATTCAGATAAAATTGCAGAAGAGGTCATACTGCCGGAGGAAGTGAGATTAAGAGTGGTGGTGGAAGGAAGACCTCCCATCTGCTACCAGTGTGGATTACGGGGACACATGAAGGCAAGGTGTTCCCAGAAACACGACGAGGAGGTGATGGAACAGGAACAGCAGGGAGCGGAAAAGAAGCAAAACGTTGAGGTGCAAAAGCTAGTCGGCGAAAAAGAGTACAGAAAATGTGGTGGAAAAGTACACAGTGTTGAAGAGAAGGAAACGCGGATTCACCACCAAAAAGTCCGCAAAAAAAGAGAAAAGAAAATGCAGAGGAGACTCAGTGTGAGAGACCAGCAACGCCAAGGGAAATCAGCGCGGAGAAGAAAGTGAAGTTGCAGAAGCGAAAGAAAGAAAGACGGGAGATGCCAGTTGCATCGACTGAAAAAGCGATAGAGAAAAAAAAGGTATCAATACCAGTAACATCCGAGGAGACCAATAATGGAAGACAGGAAGGATTACAGAAGGGGAAACATATACGGAATATGTTAGAATATACAAAAAATGTCGGAATTTTAAAAATGAGTACTAAAATAAAATCTAAGATTAGGGTGAAGTTGCCGCCGAAAGAGTTTAATGAGGCCATGCTGGAGCACCGCCGTTAGTCGAGCAAATCGACCCCAGGACTTATTCTTTGTAAGCCTAGTACTTGTTCTATCTGTGTCTTTTGCCAAACTGCTAAGTTACGGGGACGTAAACACACCAGCATTGGTTGTCAATCTTGCTTGATAGAGCGAGAGGCGAGAAATGAAAAGAACTGTTTGGAGACAAAATAGAGATAACGCCAATACAGGTTCAATTTGATGAATTGCCACTAGTGGTGGAATTCGACGAATTGACGCAGTATCTAGCGTGAAAAAAAGAAAGTAAATATTTTTTATTAATGAATTTTAAAAAGATGCAAAAAGAAAAATGAACTGATTTTTAAACGTTATCCATAAACAGTTGAATGACACTGCCTGCAAGTGGGGAGCAGGTAAGACATCTCATTTCCATTATTATAATCCATTTATCATTCATTCGTTCTATGTTTTATATCCCCAATGTACTGTTTTGCCTGTCCGTGTATCGTCCCCTCTATGTCGAGCCTGACTGCTCAAATAAAGAAATCCGCACGACGACATTTATCGGCATTTCGTCCGTCCTTACGTTCAAAGTTCAAATTCCGACTAGGTTGACTTTGCCTTTCATCGGAGTCAATAAAATAAGTACTAGTCGCGCCTTGGGGTCGATGTAATCGAATTACCGACCTCTTAAGGTTCTGAGTGCAAATTCTTCCGAGGTTGATTTTCGGAGTCGATAAAATATGTACCCGTTCTGCACTCTTGATCTCTCTCACAAAATTTCAGACCTTTTACCTACAGTAGAAGAGAATATTACGACTAACCACAGAGGCGGCGAGCCGACGAAAGTGTTAGTACGCCGGCCAACATGTTTAGTAGTATTTCGCCCATTTCTAGTTTATGTTGATACATATTATCGCCTACCCCTTTTCTTTCAACCATATTATATCTTCTGCTGGATGATAACCTAATTTGTCACCCAATTTAATGCCCCCACTCGACACTGGGTGCTTTCAGCAGAATTCATCCGATGAAAACATTCTAATTGAATTTCTGGTTTTAGAATAACAGAAACTTTGTACATTAGGTGAGAAATCTCTGCATATAATATCATGGGGGCTGCCCTCATCCTTTGAAATAACTATAAGAAAATTATCTCAAAGCGTCATCTAAAAACTGTTGTTTTTGAATACACATTTGTGAAGGAATATGTTCAATTTCTGGTTCGTTTACAGCTAAGACTATCTCCTATTTTTTCTTTCTCTTTTACATATTTGTTTCGAAAAGGTTTGGGAATTTGAAACAGGAGATTTAGTTTATCAAATTGCAAATGCTCACGGACTTAATATTGAAATTACAAGTCTGGCTGTAGAAGATTCAGGATACAGATTAGCAAGCGGAGCTTTTGACGGTAAGAGGGAGACGTTTTCTGGCTCGAGATCTATAGAAAAATGTGCACTATTTTGACCCCGAAAAAAAGCTTTATAATATAATAGTGCTACTGCCGCTGCTGTGGCTGCAGCTGCTAATGATGATGATGATGAAGAACCGATTTGATTCCGATTTCCAGTTTTAACCACTTTAACCCTTTAGTGTTCGCATTATTCTGCCAAAATTAATGCTTTTTCATCCACATTGTTTTGAACTAATCATGCATTATCTTGTAGTTATGAGATTTTGATGAGGTAGCTGTTCATTTTTAAAACGATATTGTAGGGTTGGTGTGAGAGGCCAGACCTGGCCAGTTTGAACATAAAAGAGGCAGAATACTTTTGGCCGGATATGGCCAGTTTAAATGCTAAAGGGTTAATAAACATCACTAATACTCTTTGGTTAAATTTGTAACTTGGGAAATGTGTGGATTCGAGTTTGATTTTGTGATAACTATGTTGTTATTGTTGATTACGCTGTTATTGAAGATGCTGATGTTGTTAGAAGCTAGAATGTAATGAATACGTATAAGTTCGATGGAGTCTACAGAACAGTTTGGATTGTAGAAGCATGAAGCGCTTTCAATTACAGCATGAACACTCACGGTAGCAGCAACATAAACAACACCAAATATCCCTGTCAATATTTTTACTTTATGATTTTTGTTTACATCGAGTATTATTGGCGCCGTAGAACAATACTAAAATGAGTATCTCATACAGATTCGATATTCGTATGAGCTGTTAAACTTCACTTCTACATTTCCGACTATATTAGTCTCGAGAGTAAAGGGATAGATTCATGAAAATAAAACTATTGGTACTGACCAACAACCCATTCACAATCGAACCGTTTGTAGGTAGCATAAACTCTTCACTAATCACTAAGTAGTTTTTCAATACCATTCATCTATTTCCTCGTGTATAGAAAATCTAGTAGTAACCGATTACCTTCAGCAAACTCATGCTGTCAGAGGATTATATCTTTATATATCAAAGAGAGGTTGTGTGGCGTCTGTCTCCTACGATTTAGATTCCTAACTACTCCCACATTTTGCGGTGCAGTTTAACCAAAACCTGATATCTTATAGTCGTGATTCATATCGAGCCCTTCTGGGTATTAGCGCGCGTCTACGATGAGTCTACGATTTTAAAAAAATTTACCATAATTTTTTCCCATTTTTAATGCATTTTTGGCATATATAATGGAAGTAACTCTCTAAAATTTAATAATTAAATCTCAGAACGTAAAAAGCTACAGTAACACCCCCCTTTGTGGTTAGCCATATTGAGATGGCTATTATACTTTACATCTCTAAAAATGCTTATATAGTTATTTCCCTTACAAACCCGAGCAACGCCGGGCGATACTGCTAGTGTAACTATAAAGCCATAAATGAAATATCTGTAAACAACACGGTATAAACGAATGATTTCGATTGCATTTTATCTTTGATTTATAAAGACATCACTAAAGGCTTTAGGATTGTTGTCTCTCAATAATTAATTCTTTCATTCTTAAAACAAGGATTGAAAGAGACTAAACCTTAGTTCTGGCAGCGTGAAACAGATAGAAATCAAATCTGTCTTCTAACGAGGAGACTAATCTTTTGCACGTAACTCTTGCCGAGACCTGAGAACTCCTCCCCACTTGGAACGTGTGCCTACACTCAGAGAAACGTCAAATCGTTTACAATGGCCAAGACCTCTTGAGCATTACACCTCATACAGTCTCATCATTTCAGGTATTTCTTATGTATCGTATCCCAATACATAAATGAAACACTGTGAATATACGTATAAGCTTTAAGCTTATAAATGTTCACCGTATATTGGCGATAGAAAATAGTCTAATATTGAGGCATATAAGCCCTCGATAGGAAGAAATGGGCATTAGAATACATGGAAATCGAACCCACACTTTTTATATTTGCGATAAGTATGCTGACCACGAATATATTATTGCGAATATAAGAGGTGCGGGTTCGATTCCCACACGTAGTAATATCCGTTTTTTTCTGTCGAGGGCTTATATGTCCCAATATTAGATTATTTCCTATAGCCAAAATACGGTGAATACTTATAAGCTTATAATTATACATACAGAATTTTCACGCATCGCCGTTTCTTCACTTACGCATAAAGAAATTCATTTGGCTTTTGAATGTTTTAAACTCTAAGCAGTCACTATTATATAATTTCAATTGATGAATTCAATTGAGTTTGTCACTTAACAGGGTCACTTCTCATTTGGGACATTGGATCTGGAAAATGGTGCAAGCGGATGCCCTGTGTTGCTTCCAGCAAAAACATGAGTGTGTTAACGATGAAGTATTTTATGAAATCAAGCGAAAGACTGATTATTGCTTTGGGGTGGAACAACAAAGTGAAAATAATATTGGTAAGTTACGTGTAGAGTACAACATTTAATTTTTTAATCGTTGTCACAGCAGGAGTAGATCTTTGTAAACATGGTTCTGACGTAGTTCGTTGCATCACACACACACAGAGTTAAGAAATCGTATGGTATAAATCTGGTGGTTTGCCAGTAAAGCATGTTCACTGGCTTAGTGTTCGTTGGATAATTGATTAATGAGAGAGACGGGAGATGGAAGATATGAGCATCTTTATTTATCACTGCAATTGTTTCGACTCATCTAGCATCGATCCCTCGCGGGTGGGACACTGAACATCTGATTTAGATGTATCTGTTGGTGTAGATGTGTCTCCTCAGGTGATTTCAAGAGGTATCTCGTTAAAATAAACACTGTTTCGCATGGTCTTCGTATATCTAAATGGCAAATTAAGGTATACAGCTTCATACTTATGGAAAATCCATAACAAATATCAGATACAAAATTAAAAAAAAACAAATACACAGTACAACAAAAAAAAGATGCATTTTAAAGAGATACCTCTTAAAATCACATCTACGCCAGCGGATACACCTAAGCCAGATGTTCAGTATCCCACCCGCAAGGAATCGGTGCTGGATGGGTCGAAACAATTGTAGTGATAACTAAAGATGCACGTATCTTCCATTTTCCGTCTCTCTTATTAATCATATATATATACATACATATATATATATAATGTTTTTACAGTTATCTATGATTTCTTAAGACAGCTAATTCCACCCACCCTTCTCCATGGGCTTAATAAAAAAAATAATAATAAAGTAAATGAAATATCTTAAACGAATCACCAGCTATCATTGTCAAGAATATAGTGCAAGTACTTCAATAAGTCCCCTATTTTATAAACTCGTAATAATATTAGACCGGAATGTAAAATTGATTTTCTTTCTTCTAAACTAAAAGTAGTTAGTACTTCTTGAATTAACTGCTTATTTAAGTTTGATATTTTGTAATATTTTCTAGGATTCCTCTGATTCAAATCAATTGCTCATACTGAAAGAAGTAAGTCAAGAACTTTTAGATATCTTCGACCATAGACGTTTAATTAACATTCTTTCGACTTCAAATAATACTCAGGTATGTATGCTTTCTCTTTACATGTTTTCGTAATTAGACTGTTGTTTTGCTGTGGTACCGTTTGTTGGTTATATTAACCTTAGTACCTAGAATGGTACTTATTTCTGCTGTCACTGTTTCGCTTAAAAAAATATGACGGGATTTAAATCAATGCCTAAATACCACACGAAAAATGAATACATACATACATACATACATGCATACATACATATATACATAACGAAAATAGACAATCATGCTTCGCTAATGAGATCAAACAAAACTGAAACATGTCCGTTGCTTTCACCTGTTCGTACTAAAAGCAAGATCACCCCTTCCTGTATTGTCTTTATTTTCTAAAAATTTCGATTAGTTGGTATCATTTTAGGAGGAGGATGAGGAGAGGAGAGGAAGAACTGTATATGTTTAAAAACACTGTTACATCAAAGAAACAAGGTATTTAAGGAAACTGCCCTAATTCCTAATATCATTCCTGCAGCGACCACGGAATCGATTACAAGTCAAAAACAGGTGACCCACGCTCATGACATCCACCACGCCAATGATGACATCCCCATCAAGCCCTTAATATGGATGGGATGCTTGTCGGTTCGCCCTACCGATGTCAACCCAGATACAAAGCCTACGGTTTTCAAATGAAGAGTGCTAGGAAGTCAAAAAATTGTTAGGCTCACATAATCCCACGGTCCTTCCAGATTGACCATACACAATCTTTCTTTCTTCATCCCATACGATTTGTGCTGAATGCCTTCGTGCATCATATGCCCGATAATAGACTCCTCCTCCTGGCTCTGCTTGGCGATAGTGCTCATCAATCTGAAGGGATAGTCGTCCATAATGTTCTGGACTTAGCGTCTCAGTTCGACCGTCTTAAATACGGCTGGGTTTCAAATGACGGATCCAAGAATCTGGAGGTCTGCGAGTCACTATGGTTGGCGACTAGAACCACAGCCAAATTGACCTTTGCTTTCTTTCTTTTTATCCGTTCAGACACTATCATGTTGAATGAAAGGTTATTACCAGTTCAAATATACTTGGGGCATATTCGAACCCGTGAGAAAACAATTCATTGTGTTTTGCCATGGAGAAAATTTCTCGCAGTAGACAAATAGTGAATTTGCCCCAAGCATATTTGTACTGGTAATAACCTTGTATTTATACACATCACTGCTTAGTCCTACCCTATCCTCGTAACTACCATGCTAATACCGTTGATACAGCTGAAAAAGAGAGGAGTAAATTAAAACTTGGCACATACAATGTACCATTACGTTAGGTTGTCTTTCATTTATGGTTCGCTAAAATATAATTGCAAATGTCCATTATGCACTGCACATACACTGTAACAAGGCCTGGACGATAAGGTAATGTTTGTAGTTGGTTGAATTGATTTCAGTATACGAATGCAACTTGCTTTATTGACTCATGATTGATTTGAACTCATAACATAAAGGGGTGAAACCAAATATCGCAAGACAAATAGTCCACCGTTCTACAGATTCCACTGCTCCACTTTGTTTCCTTAATTGATTAAGAGCATAAGCTCAAGTCCATGGATTTTGTGGGTAGGGAACATCCGATTGAAGCGAAGCCAGAACTTGACTACAGCTCAATTTATCGAACCGCAAGGCTTAAAAAAAATCAAAGCACTCTTCCAGGTGAGACTTGAATACAGATCGTAAAAGAACGTAAACCAAATGGAGCCAAACAATTTCTCTGACAATCCATCACTCCATTGAATTTTCTTTGACAATAATTAATGTCTAACATAGGTAGATTGACGGAAATGTTGGAGAAGGATATAGGCGATTAGAATCGATCGCAATATTTGATCGGTACCTATTTACAAGACCCTAATTATGAAAGGTTATCCTTGAAAATGATTGAATTCAGACATTGTTACAAGGCCTCAGATTAGGTGGGGATGTTTTTGTTGATAAAATCGACTTTAATAGTTGACAAATACTTCACTTTTGACATATGTTTATTGGCGAAATGTTCATAGAACTAAATTTTGAATTGAAAGTAAGCCAAATATATTCTGCTTTATTTTCATATCAACATGGATATTACATATGTAGATACCTAACAACCAAATCAGCTTCGAACAATCTAATCAAACAACTCACGACCTGAACTCTCTCGAAATGTCGAAACACCAGACATCTCACCCCGAGAACTCTATCGAAATATCTTGTTTAAGCCTTCTGTCTCCAGATGTAATCGTGCTAGGTTACAGCAATGGTAACTGTGTCATATGGGACATTTTATCAACAAATGTGAAAGCAATGTATGTAAACTTTATTATATTCCCCATTTACTTTTTTTGCTGTTATTTGTGTGGTTCAAATTTCATAAGGATAACATTCACATTTCACTTTTTCATTATCCGTAAAATTTCGGTAAACTTTAAATTTTGTGATGCTAGCAACCAAACCGATAAGATTCCCTCCTTTTTACATTAAGAACACTATTGTAAATAAGATTAAACATTTTTTTTTACATTATCGGTAGTTGTGTAAGGCAGCGAGCTGGCAGAATCGTTAGCACGCAGGCGAAAGGCTTAGCGGTATTTCGTCTGCGTTACGTTCTGAGTTCAAATTCCGCCGAGGTCGACTTTGCCTTTCATCCTTTCGGGGTCGATAAATTAAGTACCAGTTTCGCACTGGGGTCGATGTAATCGACTTAATACCTATGTCTGTCCTTATTTGTCCCCTCTGTGTTTAGCCCCTTGGGAGTAGTAAAGAAATAGGCATTTCGTCTGCCGTTACGTTCTGAGTTCAAATTCCGCCGAGGTCGACTTTGCCTTTCATCTAGAAATACGTCAGCCAATAGATTCGGCGATATACATTTGACTAATCCAAGTAACATTATATTATATCGATCTTTTCCAGTTTAAGCATACAGCATTTAAAAGACTCTGAAAGCCCACATCAACAAGACAAAGAAGATGCTAGAGTTAATATGATCAAAATACTCAATTATAAGAAAAAGCGATCAGACAGAAAATATTCAATGTAAGTTAAGATTTTGCCAATCATCCAATGAGTATTTATTTTATGCACAAAACAACATAAATCAGAAGAATAGAAATAAATTGAAAATTACAAAGACTTACTGTAGGTGAAATAAGGATGTAAACACCGTGAAGGGTAGCTTAATTTGCATATTTGTGCTTTTGAACGCTCAGCCTACTTTATGATTGCATTATATAGCAGTTGATCTGCGCACTTGAATAGGCAAGGAAGCCTTATACGTCGTCTTTACGGAGCGGTCAACTAATTTTAAACCAACAAGTCAGGAGACTACCTCATTTGTTCTTTTTTTTTTTTGCACATTAGTTGCAAAAAAAGAAAGCATTTCCATTATTATTTCACCTACATCGAAACTTTGTAACATTTAGATTTATTTCACTTAAAATATATATTTTCGCTTGAAACATGACTTTTCAAACTCACACAGACACACAAGCACACACATACACACAACACACACACATACATACATATTGAGAGAGAGAGAGAGAGAGAGAGAGAGAGAGAGAGAAGGAGAGCAGGCCAATAACAAAAGGCGAAATCAAATGCCAAAAGCAACAAAAATTCAAAGGATGCTCACAGTTAACGCTCAAAGACGGGAAAAATTTATGAAGTAATTCATAGAGTGAAAGTATAGTTGTCGAAAAGAGAATGCTTAATTTGCATATCACAAACACACGTGCGCGTGCACACACATGTCAGTATATGTTGTCTGAATCAATATGAAATAAGTGTAGAGAATTCAATAAAATTTAGAGAAATTATGTAATTTACAGAACAAATAAATATTTTGTTTCCCCAGTTTTCACCAGAGAAATGACACACAAATACCCGAGAATATACTGCGTCAATAAGGATGCAGCGAAACCATATCAATTTAATTTCATTTATAACTCAACTCATAGAGAGCCAAAATCTAGCTGATAATTGCTCTCATTAGATGTCGCTAAATGCCTTTAGTGATGGCCTCATTTCGAAGTTTTTCGCAAAAACATTGCTTTTTTTTTTCACTCGTATTTTTATCAGAAATATGTTTGTATCGTTTCTAGATGCATTAATCTATGTAGTTTGTTTATTTTTATTTATTTATTTTCATCTTATCAATAGGAAACTGACAATCGCAAACAAACTTCATAAAAGGAGAATGACAATTGGCCCTAGAAATTCAATGTTTCAATTCAGAGGCTCCGAAAACAGTCGCCAAGTTATGGTAAATATTTGTAGTGGAAATTATTGAGATTATATTAGTCTTTTAACTGCTCCAGTATACTCCTTACTCTTTTACTCTTTTACTTGTTTCAGTCATTTGACTGCGGCCATGCTGGAGCACCGCCTTTAGTCGAGCAAATCGACCCCAGGATTTATTCTTTGTAAGCCTAGTACTATTCTATCGGTCTAAGTTACGGGGATGTAAACACACCACCATCGGTTGTCAAGCGATGTTGGGGGTACAAACAGAGACACACAAACATACACCCACATACACACACTCACACACACACACACACATATATATATATACACATACACGACGGGCTTCTTTCAGTTTCCGTCTACCAAATCCACTCACAAGGCTTTGGTCGGCCCGAGGCTATAGTAGAAGACACTTGCCCAAGGTGCCACGCAATGGGACTGATCCCGGAACCATGTGGTTGGTAAGCAAGCTACTTACCACACAGCCACTCCTGCGCCTTCATACAGCCACTCTGGGTGAAAATACGTTTTTATACTAGCAAAAAATCAAGTGAGATTTATTGATCGGGCGATTATATTTTTAGGTTGCATGGCGAGAAGTTTGCTTCCCAACCACATGGTTCCGGGTTCAATCCCACCGCATGGCATTTTGAGCAAGTGTCTTTTATTATAGCCACGGGCCGACCAAAGTCTTGTGAGTGGATTTGTTAGACGGAAAACTGAAAGAAGCCCGTCGTTATGTGTGTGTGTGTGTCTGTATTTGAACCTGACTATCACTTGACAACAGGTATTGGTTTGTTTACGAACCAGTAACCAAGCGGTTCGGCAAAGGAGACGAATAGAATAAGTACCAGGCTTAGAAAAATGAACTAGGGTCGATTCGTTCGACTAAATATTTTTCAAGGAGGTGCCCAGCATGGCCGCAGTCAAAATGACTGAAACAAGTAAAATTTAAAGATATAAATACACGTATGAATATACTCACATATATACACACATATTACTTAGCCGTGTCTTGTCAATTTTTTGTGAATGTTTGTATGTCTGTTTTGTGTCTGCACATGAAATAAATATAGTGTACATGTATTTCACGCGCTAGATTATAATTGAGAAAACCTCATGTATCTCTTTTATTGATGATTAGATATTTAATGCTTGCCTAAATGCACAAAGAAAAACACACACACACAAGCACTGACTCATACAAACTCGCGGAAGCTCATGTACGCACCCATATACTTACAGACACACACACACACACACACACACATTTTGCCCTGCGCGAGAACGATTTTGCTAAGGCTAAGTCGTAAAATTGGTTCCCAAATTCGGCAGAAGGCCAGCAGTTTCGGAGGATGCGGTACGTCGATTACATCGACCCCAGTGTTGAACTGATACTTATTTCATCGACCCCGGAAGGATGAAAGGCAAAATCGACCTGAGCGGAATTTGAAATTAGAACGTGAAGACGGACGAAATGCCGCTAAACATTTTGCCAGATCGCCGTCCTACACCATTAACTAATGTTATTACCTTTTACTGAAGTGGTGAACAGACAGAATCGTTAACATGCCAGATAAAATACTTGAAGACATTTCTTCCGATTTTACATTTTGAGTTCAAATGCTGCTGTGTTCGACTTTGCAATTCATCCTTTCGGGTCGATAAAATGAGTAGCAATTGAGTACTGAGGTCGAAGTAATCGACTTCTTCCTCCCCACAAATTGCTAGCCTTGTACGTTTATTACTTTTTACTGAATATGAAACGTTTATTACCTTTTACTATTAAAGGGTGATACAAGGAAATTTTCCGCTAATATTTCCCCGGAAGAACGGAGAGAAGAAAATTATACGGAAGAGTTTATTAATGTTTCAACACAAGACATTTTAAGTAAGTATGGTTGAAGTTTCATTCAAATTCTATATTCTTTTCTACTCTAGGCACAAAAGCCCGAAATTCTGGGGGAAAAGACCAGTCGATTACATCGACCTCAGTACGCAACTGGTACTTAATTTATCGACCCCGAAAGGATGAAAGGCAAAGTCGACCTCGGTGGAATTTGAACTCAGAACGTAACGGCAGACGAAAAACCTATTTCCTTACTACCCACAAGGGGCTAAACACAGAGAGGACAAACAAGGACAGACAAATTATTTAAGTCGATTATATCGACCCCAGTGCGTAACTGATACTTATTTAATCGACCCCGAAAGGATGAAAGGCAAAGTCGTCCTTGGCGGAATTTGAACTCAGAACGTAGCGGCAGACGAAATACCGCTGAGTATTTCTCCCGACGTGCAGACGTTTCTTATTTCTTTACTGCCCACAAAGGGCTACACTCAGAGGGGACAAACAAGGACAGACAAACGGATGAAGTCGATTATATCGACCCAAGTGCGTAACTGGTACTTATTTAAGGCAGCGAGCTGGCAGAAACGTTAGCGCGCCGGGCGAAATGCGTAGCCGTATTCGTCTGTCTTTACGTTCTGAGTTCAAATTCTGCCGAGGTCAACTTTTCCTATCATCCTTTCGGGGTCGATAAATTAAGTACCAGTTACGCACTGGGGTCAATATAATCGACTTAATACCTATGTCTGTCCTTGTTTGTCCCCTCCATGTTTAGCCCCTTGTGGGTAATAAAGAAATAGGTACTTATTTAATCGACTCCGAAAGGATGAAAGGCAAAGCCGACCTTGGCGGAATTTGAACTCAGAACGTAGCAGCAGACGAAATACAGCTACGCATTTCGCCTGGCGTGCTAACGATTCTGCCAGTTCGCCGTCTTAGCCAAATTCTGTATTATCACACAGATTTCGCAGTGTTTGAGTTAACGACTGGTGGCGAAAAAGCCATCAATAGAATCTACATCGCTTCGGTCTTTTTGACGATAAATGATGAAAATGTTGGATGTGGGGGTGGAGAATGACGTGGCTGATGTTGCAGAAGATACATTTAATAATTCAGCAAGTAAGAATGTTTCAATAAATGATATAAAATAGTCATGGTAACAGAACATTCAGAAAAATACACCGTTACAGAATTTTAGTTATACACGCACACACACACACTCATTCAAACATGCACACACGCACACATGAAAACAAACACGCATAAATATACACACATACACCCCCATATGTATGTGTGTGTATGCATATGTATATATGTGTGTGTGGAGGCGCAATGGCCCAGTGGTTAGGGCAGCGGACTCGCGGTCATAGGATCGCGGTTTCGATTCCCAGACCGGGCGTTGTGAGTGTTTATTGAGCGAAAACACCTAAAGCTCCACGATGCTCTGGCAGGGGATGGTGGTGATCTCTGCTGTACTCTTTCACCACAACTTTCTCTCACTCTTACTTCCTGTTTCTGTTGTACCTGTATTTCAAGGGGCCGGCCTTGTCACTCTCTGTGTCACGCTGAATATCCCCGAGAACTACGTTAAGGGTACACGTGTCTGTGGAGTGCTCAGCCACTTACACGTTAATTTCACGAGCAGGCTGTTCCGTTGATCGGATCAACTGGAACCCTCGTCGTCGTAACCGACGGAGTGCTTCCATCCATATATGTGTGTGCTTACACACACACACACACACACATATACATACTCACGTGGGGTGCTGAAAAGTTCCTGGCTTTAAGGGTGTCGGGAAAGGCCTGGCGGGATGACCAAACATCACATAAACTGAAGGCTTAGAAAAACTGAAGGGCCCCTGCAATAACGTGTGAATCTGAGAGGGGAATATGTCGAATAAAACCGTAATTAACTGAACCTCCTGTATTTTCTTTTACCCAAAGCCAGGAACTTTTCAGCTTAACACCCCCAGCCCTGTATGTATATATATATATATATATATATATATATATATATATATATATATATATATATATATATATATATATATAGTTAATCCAAACAAGAAAGCAAAAAAAACACAACAACGCGAGGACGTGGACAAATATAGTATTATTGGACGCTCGGGAAAGAAGGAAAGAAGGAGGGTTTAACGTTTCGAGCGGAGCTCTTCATCGGAAACATAGGAGAAGGAAAGATCCAGAGAAGGGAAGACAGAGGAAAAAAATCGCCAACGGTACACACGAGGTCACATACACACACACACACACACACACACACATATATATATATATATATTTACTCTTTTACTTGTTTCAGTCATGTGACTGTGACCATGTTGGAGCACCGCCTTTAGTCGAGCAAATCGACCCCAGGACGTATTCTTTGTAAGCCTAGTACTTATTCTATCAGTCTCTTTTGCTGAAACACTAAGTTACGGGGACGTAAACACACCAGCATCGGTTGTCAATCGATGTTGGCAGGGGAACAAACACAGACACACAAACATACACACATACATATACATATATATACATATATACTACGGGCTTCTTTCAGTTTCCGTCTACCAAATCCACTCACAAGGATTTGGTCAGCCCGAGGTGCCAGACAGTGGGACTGAACCCGGAATCATGTAGTTCGTAAGCAAGCTACTTACCACACAGCCACTCCTACGCCTGCAAGCAAAGACACAGTATTTCGTTTTGCAACCATAATATACTGCTTTTCTATAGTATTCAAAGCCAACACTGAAAGCCAACACGTATTCTTTGTAAACAATTCGATGGAAGACAGAAAAAATTTGGTAATGGATGTATACGCATAACTCTTGATATATGAATATACACCCATTAGCAAGACTATGACTGATGTCTATGCGAAATAGCTGACGGAAAGAATAAATTTCGAATATAGCCGCATAAAAGAAATATGTGTGAAGCTACTCTACTTTGCGATAGCCGTCAGGAACACCTAGATTATTCCGTGACTACTCACACCTACAAGTGGCGTAGAAGGAAACAAGATCTCATGGAACCTGGTTAAAGATACAGTCAGCCTCGAAGTGGTTCGGTATAAAACGTTCAAAATGTACAAGTTGTACGAAAACATGTTTGCTTATATGCAACAGAAAGAATTCATCTTACTGCAATAGAGAAAATACTTCCAGGTATTTTCAAAGGAAAGGTTGTAATTTAGAGAACTTAAATTATTACAAGAGATTTATATAAGTGTTTATGTATGCATGCATGTGTGTGTGTGTGTGTGAAGTGGAGGCGCAATGGCCCAGTGGTTAGGGCAGCGGACTCGCGGTCATAGGATCGCGGTTTCGATTCCCAGACCGGGCGTTGTGAGTGTTTATTGAGCGAAAACACCTAAAGCTCCACAAGGCTCCGGCAGGGGATGGTGGTGATCCCTGCTGTACTCTTTCACCACAACTTTCTCTCACTCTTACTTCCTGTTTCTGTTGTGCCTGTATTTCAAAGGGCCGGCCTTGTCACTCTCTGTGTCACGCTGAATATCCCCGAGAACTACATTAAGGGTACACGTGTCTGTGGAGTGCTCAGCCACTTACGCGTTAATTTCACGAGCAGGCTGTTCCGTTGATCGGATCAACCGGAACCCTCATCGTCGTAACCGACGGAGTGCTTCCATCAATTCCCTGTTATTTTTTGTGTAAGCACAACTTGTATTAGTTGAACTAATGTTAAGTTTTCAGTGCTATTTTTGACAGGACCACGTTCTAAGCAGTACAATTTGAATAATGGTAGAAACCAAACTACGAGTGATGAAAAGGCTCCATTGCTGATGTGTAATTCAGATCCTGTGATTGCTGTTATCTACCAAGACGACTGCATCCGATTCTGGAATACAGAAGTAAGAAATGATTCCAATTTATCATATTATTTAACTTTTATTAGTTTAGGGACGGTCAGAATTTAAGCAGAGGGGGGGGGGAGAAGCGAGTAATTTACTTAACGAAATTCTAAGAGATGGAGCTAAAAACTAACAGAAAGAAGGAAGAGAAAAATGTTCTTAGCTTTGACGTCTCGGTCATCGTATGGTAAAAATTAAAATGGCCAGCACAGCCAACAAGGGTCAGTCGGAATTTAGGGACGGTCAGAATTTAAGCACAATATTAGTTTAGAAGATTTTCAGAATATTAACTACGTTTCACTCCCACTACGAATACTTAGTTTTGTGAAAAGCTAAAGCATTTGTGGGGTGAAAGCTATAGTAGATGGGATCTCCTTAATCAATATCTATAAAGCTGAAATGCGAAAAAGTTGTTTGATTTCTTGGTTATTTGTCTCATTTTGGGATGGGAACGGTTTAAGAGGCGGTAGATGGGGTCGTATTGGCACCAACATTTACACTTGGGGGTAAAATGGGGTGGGCAATGGGGTGAGGAGGGTTGCAAGTCGCTAATGGCCACCGTTTGGTTGCCATGGTGAGGAATATGGGAAAAATTGAGTTTTAAAGAAGATAAAGACAAATTTTTTTTTTTAAATAAGAAAAGAAAGGTCAATAAAAAGAACCAGGCAAAAAAGACGAACAAAAGAAGAAAGGGAAAAGGAGACAACACACAAAACAACACCACCCCCCAAACACCCGAGCGAAGACGGGTCAAAATAGCTAGTATATTATATATTTAATTTATAAACCATATATGGATGAAAACCAAGTCGACTTCGGTATAATTTGAACTAAGATTGTTCGATTACTTCAGGGCCATGATTAAAGAACTCGTTCCATGTCCCTATTGAAAACCTGAATGCACCAGTAAATACAATATATATTTCTTTACCACCCACAAGGGGCTAAACACAGAGGGGACAAACAAGGACAGACAAAGGAATTAAGTCGATTCCATCGACCCCAATGCGTAACTGGTACTTAATTTATCGACCCCGAAAGGATGAAAGGCAAAGTCGACCTCGGCGGAATTTGAACTCAGAACGTAACGGCAGACGAAATACGGCTACGCATTTCGCTCGGCGTGCTACCGTTTCTGCCAGCTCGCCGCCTTCCATATAAATTACCTATATATAAATTACCTATTTTATATATAAATTACCTATTTTACTATTTGTTTTCATTTCTCTTAGGGTCAACTTCTAACAAAACTGAAGCCAATTGTGAAACACAGTAGTAATTCTCTGACTTGTATCTGTCATGATAACGACTGTACCATATTAATTGCTGGTGACAAAAGTAAGTAGCTACGAAAATCCCTTTTGTTTTTCTTTAAAAAAATTACATTTTTTAAAAAATATATATGATTGAATCAGAGCTAACAAAGGACTAAACTACAACCCAAATTAGGGGGAGTAGGCTGTTTGAAATGTGAGTGAATGCTAATTATTTTCAGGGATATGAACCGTGGATACTTTAGTCAATATCATTTAATCCTATTGCCTAAAGTTCTGCTGTTGAAGATACATTTTCGTTTCTGTTTTGTCTCGACCGTTTGAAGGAATAAGAACCTAGCTAAATGTGGTTTGTGTTCTGTCACGAAAGTCAAGTGGTGCGTACAACCCAAATACTTTCAAAACTGACAGCGATCCAGCTAGATATATGAAAATACCAAACGAAACTGCAGCTAATAAACACAAATGCATGGACTTGTGCCAATGTTAAAAATCATTATTATTATGGATGTTATTATTGTTATTTTTGTATTGCTATTGCTAGTATTGATTTCTAAAACAGGCATATCGCCACATATGCTTTGTGGAAGAGAACAGTTGATTGCATCGGACCAGCATTTGACTAGTACTTAGCTATCCTGAAAGATGAACAACAAATCGACCACGGTAGGACTTAAAATTTCAATAAGCAAACACTGAGGATCTTTTGTTTTGTGCTCCTAACATAAAGCAAATTCAAGTAAAGAGGCTGGAACCAAACATGGGGACAGGTACCTTATGCAGAGATAACACCACATGAATTAACACAGATGATTGTGTATGAGATGGAGATAGTGCCAAAGTGCAGAGACATATAGGTACAACAGAAGCCCTCTTCAAAACTAGACTCAACGATCGCAAATCCTCTTTTAAAATTCAGATTTTGTGTTTAGTGGGACAACAGATTATATTGAAGAGTTCCCTTTTCCCAGGGGCTTACCTGAACTTTAAAATCGAAATTCTTTTTCCTTGTCCTCATAGCCGAAATATGTTTTAGTCAGATAGTTGGTTCTTGCCTTATTAAAAGTCCTCTCACCATAAAAAGGAACTTAATCTCCCACGCCAACCACTAACACACGCTCATATATGTACGTACCCACACATGTTCTTAAAAACCTCATTCACCTCTCTTTCTCCTTCACTCTCTCCACCTTCTTCTTCTTACTCCTTCTTTATTCCTCAATTCCATATACGAACAATTGGGACGGACAATTTGGTCAGTGCAGAACACTGACTAAAGGGACTGCTCTAAAGAACGAAACGTTAGTGGCCATACTTAGGTTTCATATATATTCATACACACATCACACCACACCACACACATGTTTGTATTTGTGTGTGTGTGTGTGTGTGTGTTTGTGCCTCTGTGTGTGTGTGTGTGCCTGTGCGTGTGCTATACGACGGATTGGTCAACTAAATTTCACTTACAAAGCATTGGTCAACGCGAAACGACAGCAGACGAGACTTCTCAGAGTAAATCTAACTGGGATCGAACATGGGATCTCGCGGCTACAAAGTGAAATTCATTAAACATTTGCTTTCCTTTTAACGTTGCTGTTTTATGTGTTTTGGTGTGGAGGCGCAATGGCCCAGTGGTTAGGGCAGCGGACTCACGGTCGTAGGATCGCGGTTTCGATTCCCAGACCGGGCGTTGTGAGTGTTTATTGAGCGAAAACACCTAAAGCTCCACGAGGGTCCGGCAGGGAATGCTGGTGATCCCTGCTGTACTCTTTCACCATAACTTTCTCTTACTTCCTGTTTCTGTTGTACCTGTATTTCAAGGGGCCGGCCTTGTCACTCTCTGTGTCACGCTGAATGTCCCCGAGAACTACGTTAAGGGTGCACGTGTCTGTGGAGTGCTCAACCACTTACACGTTAATTTCACGAGCAGGCTGTTCCGTTGATTCGGATCAACCGGAACCCTCATCGTCGTAACCGACGGAGTGATTCCATATCCATATTTATGTGTTTTGGTATTTTAAATATATTTATTTTATTTTATTTACTTTCCCTCATTTAGAATATCATAATATTTTTGATAACGCAGCATCGATGAATTTAAACGCAAATCGGTATTTAAGAAAATAAGGTCATAATAAATGTAAGATGAAGTTCGGATCTTTATCTTTTGACCGACAGATTTTTAAAATAATTTTTTGTAACACTTTCAAACTTCGGACACTGGTAGAATGTGTCATATAAAACATCTTTTACTCTTAACGTTTTTGAGAAAAGCTTATATTTAGGAAGTTATTTCACGTTAAAGTTGTAGTATTTCGATAATTTCAACCAATCAACGACGTGTATTCAGCTGAATAAAATTACAGCGGTTGTTTGTCAACAACAATTATTGGCGATGTATTTTTCGTTTGTCACTGTTATTTATGACATCGTTCGTGCATTTGTACTGGTTTTAAGGTGTTAGGGTTAGGATTTTAGGGTTAGGGTTGTCATAAATAACAGTGACAAACGAAGTATACACCACCGGAAGTTCTTGTTGACAAACACCAGCAGTAATTTTATTCAGCTGAATACACGCCATGGATTGGTTGAAATTACCGAAATACTACAACTTTAACGTGAAAGAACTTCCTAAACATAAGCTTTTCTCAAAAATGCTAAAAGTAAAAGATGTTTTATATGACACATTCTACCAGTATACGAAGTTTGAAAGTGTTTGGTTACAAAAAATTATTTTTTTTAATCTGTCGGTCTTTTAAATAATGTTTATAGTCTAGATCAGGAGCCCTGCGAGCCTCTGCCTAGAAAAGTGTGGAGCTGGAAAAACCATTTACACACCGGACAAAATGCTTAGTGGCAGTTTCTCTCTTTCTCTTTTACTCTTTTAGTTGTTTCAGTCGTTTGACTGCGGCCATACTGGAGCACCGCCTTTAGTCGAGCAACTCGACCCCGGGACTTATTCTTTGTTAGCCCAGTACTTATTCTATCGGTCTCTTTTGCCGAAACGCTAAGTGATGGGGACATAAACACACCAGCATCGGTTGTCAAGCAATGCTAGAGGGACAAACACAAACATACACACACATACATACATATATATATATATACATATATACGACGGGCTTCTTTCAGTTTCCGTCTACCAAATCCACTCACAAGGCTTTGGTCGGCCCGAGGCTATAGTAGAAGACACTTGCCCAAGGTGCTACGAAGTGGGACTGAACCCGGAACCATGTGGTTGGTAAGCAAGCTACTTACCACACAGCCACTCCTGCACCTCTCTGTTTACGTTTTGAACACAAATTCCTCCGAGGTCAGTTTTGTCTTTCATCCTTTCGGGGTCGATAAAATCAGCACCAGTTGAGCACTGAGGTCGCTCTAATTGACTAGCCCCCTCTAAAATGTTAGGCCTTCAGCAGAAAGAATTTATAGGCTCTGATATATTTGGGTTAATGTTCACATACTAGTCGTTAACCATCCTCAGTGAGAACACCAGTCCAAATATATCTTTTTATTTTAATCTCTTATTTTCATTGTCGATGAAGTAGGAAAGAAATATCTCATATCTCCAAAGTAATGTTATTTCTTTTATTTCTTATTTCCCAGTTGGTTACTTGACATTATGGAATATCGGAAAATTCTTGCAACAATCAAACTCAGAAGAAAAGGTAGGCATATTTTCGAAATTTCGAGTTTAATATATATTTTTTGAATGATTTTTTTTCTTTTAGTTACCATGTTTGCTACTTTTGTTGTTATATCTGTATTTGATAGCATATGATAATCTTTTTTTTGTTTTTCAAAAAAAAAATGCCTAAAAAAATCATCCTGGGATCCTTATGAGAAACTGATCCTCCTATAAGCTTTAATGCACACAAAACTTTTGCAAGGATGAAGAGCAAAGTAGACCTCGGTGGGAGTTGAACTTAGAGCGCAAGGAACCAGAAGAAATGCTGCTGAGCATTTTGCACGACTTGCTAACGATTCTGCCAGCTCGTTGCTTTATGATAGATTCAAATTTTGGTTCAAGGCTAGAAATTTTAAGATGTGGGGTTAATCGATTTCATCGACCACGCACTTGACTGGTACTTTATTTTATCAGCTCTGTAAGGATATGTAGGATGTGATATTGGCCCTTGGAGGGTGCCACGCATTTCCTTACATAGTTGTAGAAAGGAAAAATAGCAAGAACACGAATCTCCAAACAAATAACAATAATAATTTATTTTTGCGAAAATAAGCATTTCATCTCTGGACATCGGTAGCCTGGACGCCTGCGTGTGGAAACAGCAGAGTCAATTTAAATCACAATTGTTGAAAGCATTCTTCACAGCTCGCCAAGTCGTATTCACCTTCAACGGAGCTTGTCTGGTCGCATCTGGTTCTGTCGGTAGCAGGAAGCAAAAATAGAATAGCAGTAAAAGCTAGCTACTGCTGATTAAAGTGCATGCGTATAAGGGACTTCCGGCAAGCTTTCCGGAAGACTAATACTTGCACATGCGTAAATGAAAATCCCAAAATGGCATCTGGAACCTGGCGTCACTACAGATAAAAATCAGAATTGACCAAAGCGGTTTTGAACTCAGGACGTAAAGAACCGGTACACTAACGATTCTGCTAGTTCACCACTTTGTAACGTGAAAATGATTCAGTCGTTCTAAGCATTGCATTACACTGCACCTTATTAAACTTGCTCGCTAGTGCATTACATTACATATTGTTTACCGCACGCACTAACGCGTTAACCTCTAAGAAATCGGTCAACCGAAAGAAAAATCAGTTAAATCTCCCTTAAGCATATTTTCCTTCATCGCAACTGAAAGAACTTATTGAATAATATAATTTTAGATACACTGTATCTGGAATAAAAATGAGATGGCCATGCAAAGAATGCCTTTTATTATAATTCTACAAGATCAGAACTGACTTCCTAAACAACAACATATAGTGCATAATTCAACGAGATCGTCTCTCCGCAGCCATTCAACCGTTGAAGTAGTCAAATTATTTGCAAATTATAACTGTCTCAAAAAGTGAAGGACCTGTTGATTAATGTTGTTCTAGATACACTGTGCTTGGAATAATAGTGGGATGATCGTGGATTATCATAGGTCTGCTCGATCAGGGCTAACCTGTGCTTAAACAATAACAAGTATGTTTGCCATGCTGGAGTAAGTTGCACTATAAACATGAAAGAAATAACATATAATTCTATGTTTGATGCGCACCCCTTTCCTTGTCTTGAGGAGTTAGGGTTTCCCCAAAGAATGTTATTTCTCTTCTGAGCAGTTGATTGATATATTTATTTTTACTAGTGTTTGTTTAACAGATACTGTCTGTAATGCCATACGAAACACAAGTCTGTGTGAACTGATCTTCTCCCAGTCTTTTTTTCTGAGAGAGAGAACGAGAGAGAGAGAGAGAGTCTATCGATTTTTGGTTGTTCCTTCTTGAGCCATGCCTGGCTCATAAGGGCCGGTTTCCCGGTTTATTTGGCGTAAAGGTTCCCCACCTGGATGGGACGCCGGTCCATCGCAGGTGAGCTGCAAGATGCAGGAGGAAAGAGTGAGAGAAAGTTGTGGCGAAAGAGTCAGCAGAAGTTTCGCCTAGGCCATGTGCATCCACAGAGTCTATCAATAACACTCTTTGTCGGAGCTTTCAGTTATGTCATGAGCTTGCAGGTTTTAGTGTCTACGAGGCGGATTTCCTCTGTAGACCAGACAAGTACCCCAAATATGAATTATGTAAAAGTCTATACTAAAACTATTTACATCATCCATTTTCCTGCTTGGCATCTTTCTCTCAGAAACTCTGTCACTGCCCCACCCCCACTCACTCTCTGATTTAGTTTCTGCTCTCGCTACCCTATTTATTTCCTGTTACTTCCGCTCTTTTTAGTTACAGAAAAACCACGCATTCTTTAGCAGATATCAGGGAATGTTGCAGAAAATGCTGGTTATAATGTTCCAAGGAAATAACTATAGCTATTAAAGGACAACGAAATTAAACAATGGAGAAAGGTTAATTGACAAGATTCCATTATTCAAATACATCTCGTGACTAATATTGTGAAAGGGCAACATTCCAACACTAGAAATATTGTGCCTTGAACAATACAACGTTTAGTGGTAAAAAATGTGTATGTGTGTATGCGGGGATGCGTATAAAAATATTGTATATAATTGCCATGTATGTATGCCTGACTATATGTATGCTTCACGTACACACTCACACACACACACCACACACACACACACACACACACACACACACACACACACACACACACACACACACACACACACATACACACACATATATATATATATAATCTGTTATATGCAATAGAATCAGTAATAAATTAAAATAGTCATTTATGTAGATACTTAATATAAATACATCTATGATACATAGATGGCTATGTGTGTATGTGTGCGCATACATATATACATACATACATACATATACATACATACATACATACACGTGTGTTTGTGTGTATAATGGGAATTTTAATGGCATTCCTCTATCCAAGGCACTCATTGTTAGTTCTTATATGAGGACTCAGTGAAATTGAAAAACATTGTTTTAGCAATGCGTTCATTAACATTATTTTAGAAATCACAATGACAAAACCGTTTTCAATTATTTTCTAATATCATAATTTATTCATTTATCATTAAACTAATTTTATACTTCTTTTATTGCTTTTGTCTCCTCGGAAGTGATGCAATTATATTTAACTATCATTAGATTAGTGGTTCAATTCCTGGATCGGGCAATGCAGTGTGCCTTTGAGTAAGGTATTCTTTTCTATTCTAGGCACAAAGCCCGAAATTTGGGGGAGGGAGCCAGTCGATTAGATCGATCCCAGTACGCAAATGGTACTTAATTTAAAGACCCCGAAAGGCTGAAAGGCAAAGTTGACCTTGGTGGAATTTGAACTCAGAACGTAAAGACAGACGAAATACCTATTTCTTTACTACCCACAAGGGGCTAAACACAGAGAGGACAAACTAGGACTGACAAACGGATTAAGTCGATTATATCGACCCCAGTGCGTAACTGATACTTATCTAATCGACCCCGAAAGGATGAAAGGCAAAGTCGACCTCGGCGGAAGTTCGATGAAATAAAGTACCAACCAAATACTGACGTTGAAAGTAACTGACTAAGTATTTCTCCTCTAAATTTGCAGCTTTGTATGTATCATAGAAGTAATAATTACAAAAAGTAAGAAATTCGAAAAATAAAGCCAAAAATATACATACGTACATGCATGAATGAGCCTGTCTGGATATGCAACTATATGCTTGGGAGTATATTCATAAAGCAAAGCATACAAATCTGTACAAAGCATACAAATCTCCTAACACTGCATGATATCTATATATATAAAAATGAGGTTGTGTGGTGTCTGTCTCCTACGATTTAGATTCCTAACTACTCCCACATTTTGCGGTGCAGTTTAACCAAAACTGGGTATCTTATAGTCGTGATTCATATCTAGCCCTTCTGGGTATTAGCGTGCGTCTACGATGAGTCTACGATTTAAAAAAAAAATTACCATCATTTTTTCCCATTTTTAATGCATTTTGGCATATATAAGGGAAATAACTCTCTAAAAATGTATTATTAAATCTCAGAACGTAAAAAGCTACAGTAACCCCCCCCCCCTTTGCGGTTAGCCATATTGAGATGGTTAATATACTTTACATCTCTAAAAATGCTTATATAGTTATTTCCCTTACAAACCCGAGCAACACCGGGCGATACTGTTAGTTATTACTAAAACATTACACAATACTGTCTGCAGGAAAATCTGATCTGGGATAAATATAGACAATGCCGCTGATATTGATAGCATATTTGGTGGGACATTTTCCATTCTCGTAAAAATTTTCCTCCAAGTGTAAATATAATTGGACAGATATAGTTATTTCTAACAGAAAAGGAAAACCATATGCTGTCAGAAAGATAAGTTATCCTGCAGTTGTAAACATTTCTACTGAAGTATGTTATAAGGCAATATATCTGAGCGACTGGTTCGAAATCTGCAGCTTCTCTGCCCTCATTATAAATTTACCTTTATACCAATAGCTGTTGGTGCACCTGACTATATTAGTACATGTTTATGTAACAATCTCGGAAATGTAGGTTTCCAGACGAAGAATGGTACCTGCTAACACGTACTTTACAAATTCTCATCCTTGTTGGATGAATTCAAAGAATAAAACGAATACACACACACACACATACATATACATACATATACATACACATGCATATACATACATATACACACATACATACACACACACACACACATACATACATATACACACACATACATACATACATACATACATTCATACATACATACATACATACATACATACATACATACATACATACATACATACATACATACATACATATGGCGTCAAGGGGTCTATTCATCTTTCTGTAATGAATACTATTCTCTACAACTTTTGCGATTGATACACTGATCTACTTTGACTCATATTTGTGTTATTTTGAATATATAGTAATAAATTGATTATCTTTGGAAAAAAATGCGAAGAAGCATTTTTTGTTTGTTTGTTTGTTTGTTTAAAATCATAGCAGTAATCACGCAGAGAAAATTAATTGAAACTCAACGCATGTGATTACAACTACTAAATACACCATGGATGGACAGAAGACGTGGATCAGCTATTTCAGGTCGCGGAACCAACGAGAGAAATTTCAAAGGACCGACCATTGAATTGAACCAAGAACTCTATCAAGTCTATAAAAATAAGGAACATTCTTTTAATTGGTTACATGAAAATATAGAAGAATGACTGGGATCTGAAATACCCCAACAACTCAAACTTCAATGTCAAACAACTGCGACAACAGGCAACCTTTGTTGAGAAAAACATTTGCTATTATATCATTAAATATATTCAAAATAACACAAATATGAGTCAAACTAGATCAGTGAATTTTTCTCCCGAGAAAAGCATAAACAACACGAACTATGACCTTGTGATGACAATAAAACGGAAATAAACACGGTGTCATCACACGAGCGAGCAGTAACCGATAACGGCAACAGAAATTATGAGTGAAAAAGATAAACGACTGAAAGAACATTTAACATAAAAATTCAAACCAAACTTTATCTACGTTAACAAGCAATTATCCGATGTAACAATTACCACACAAATCAATAGAAAACCTACAACCTGATGTTATCCAAATAGCCAAAGAACAATTAACAGAAATAGAAAATCCCAACTTTGGACATTGAATATTTTACCATACTCTGTGATTACCTATGTCTTTACTACCCACAAGGGGCTAAACACAGAGAGGACAAACAAGGACAGACAAACGAATTAAGTCGATTACATCGACTCCAGTGTGTAACTGGTACTTAATTTATCGACTCCTAAAGGATTAAAGGCAAAGTCGACCTTGGCGGAATTTGAACTCTGAATGTAACGGCAGCCGAAATACCGCTAAGCATTCCGGCCGGCATGCTAATGATTCTGCCAGCTCGCCGCCTATACTCTGTGATTACCATTAGCGAAGATTGATCCTAATGAGAAGAAACAACCAAAATGATTGACCGCTTTCCAGACACATATCGAAAGAGTCAGGAAAAATATTCGATAGTTTGATATTATCATTTAGTGCAAAGTGAATGATAAGCTCAGAAACCAACAGATGTAACTTTACGATAGATTATGTAAAGTGTATGGAAGTCGTCAACAAGAGACATTAACAACAATCGATAGGTGAAACATTACGTTATATAAATAATAATTCGAGAATGAAAAACCGTCACTGGTAAGTTTTCAGTAAACCCACAAATGCAGTATCGTTGTATCAAAAATCATACTATCAAGGCTGTAAAAGCCCCCTTCTCTGGAAACCAGGAATCATTTTGAGGAAGCAATTTGAATGTAATTTAACAGAACATCTATGATACAAAATTGTTAGATAAGCTACGAGTTCTGGATGAACGTTTATCCTAAAACGTATATCAAAAGTGAAACTCCCCTTACGGCTGTTGCTAAACTGCCATAGAAATAGCACGAGGAAGAAATGGTACAAGATTACCCCAGTTAACCTGTTCAAAAGGGCAATGAACGCAAAGATTGTGCTATCGTAATACAACAGATTTATCAGAGGCTTGCAGTGCCTTTAGTAAATTGAAAGAGCTACAGCAAGTGAAAATGAAATAGGCTTAATCAGTTTAATGTATCCATATGTATAAATGTATCAACATACTTGCGTGAGCGTGCGTGTGTTTATGCCTGTGTTGTGTGTGAGTGTGTGTGTGTGTGTGTGGTGTGTGTGTGTGTGTGTGTGTGTGTGTGTGTGTGTGCACGCGCAAAGTATGTATTGGTTGTCGTTTTGTACATAAGCAAACGTACACGACCATGTGTCCAACGCAGTCCACAATTAACATTACTTTTGCTTGGTAAGGCACTTTATTGTAGAAACTGTAACGCAAGCCCCTTGTGGCGAATAGATAAAAGTTTGTTTTTTTGTCTGTATTTCTACTTTTGCATTTCTTACCATCTAATTCTACGTCGTTCTTTATTCATTATATGTTGAATCTAGGCATCAATAATCCAAGAGGTTCGCTGGAGAGCGCATCTATCTGCTGTCGTCTCACTTAGTTACATCAGTACATCTAACTCAATTATTTCCGGTTCAACAGATGCATCTGTGAGGTACAGTCATTTTGATCTAGTTATTATCGTTTTGCCCCGAATCAGCCTGATCGAGCACATCTACTTTTAAAGGCAATTCATCTATCAATCCATCCATCTCTTCCGCCCACTGTTCTTGAGAAGGTTGTAGGGATACAATTCTCAGTCACCTCCTCCATAGGGTCCTATCAGAAGCAACCGTTATTAGACATTCTGGGTAGATTCCCAAGCGCGACCAATTGAGACTGATTCTCCGAAGTAACGATACTTGAGAGTGCATAGCTCGGAGATCAGGTAGTCGTCTCTTCAGGTCGAGCCGCATTGAGAGGCCACAGCTCCATTGCTACGGACATGTGATAAGAATGTTGCAGGAAAGAATCATCGCCAGAGGGATTCTTAGAGCCGAGCCAACTGGCATACAGCCTTTAATAGCCAGTCATTTCTGTTTTCTTTTTAGAAACAGTGTATCCAGCACTACATCGTAGTAGTAGTAGTAGTAGTAGTAGTAGTAGTAGTAGAGTAGTAGTAGTAGTAGTAGTAGTAGTAGATTGCATATAGTTCACCGTCACTCAAGTATTGTAATTTCTCAGATTCACTTCAGTGTTAAAAACTTTAATTTCAGAGTCTGGTGGGGAACAGGTGGTAGATTTGTTGGTTTCTTTGGTCAGCCACGCCCTTTCGTCTTTCCTGTATCAGAAGAATCATCCAGATATTCCTGTCTTCCATATGACATTAATGAAGTAAGTTGTACCGTTTTCTTCAGTTAATCTTAATCAAGTGAATCTCGCAACCTGTTACACCATAAGAGTGTCCATATAACTGCCAGTCAAGAACAAACCAGACATTTTCAGCGAAGCTCTCTTCATGGAAGATTTCAAACTCGGAACCTTGAGTTAGAAATCCTTGGACTTCTGCATTACTTTAGATCTTTCTGGGGTCGATGAAATAAAGTACCGTTTAAGTACTGAGGTCGATTATTATGGATTGTATCGTCCTCAAACTCTATGGCATTGTGTATTCCTATTAATGGAGAAATTAGCCAAAGAGCAGAACAACTGATTAAATGGTTTACAGGATTTAGTTTCAACCTCCTGCATCCATTATTCAAATGTCACCAAAATTGATTTTAATTATCAGTAATATCAGTAGGCGTGGCTGTGTGGTTAAGAAGTTCCCTTTGCAGTCACTTGTTTTCAGGTTCAGTCTCACTACGCAGCACCTTGGGCAAGTATCTTCTACTATAACACCGGGCCAACAAATGCCTTGTGAGTGAATTTGACAGGCAGATACTATGTAGAAGTCCGTCGTATATATGTTTGTGTGATTGTGTGTATCTGTGTTTGTGTTTATTCTCCCCACATCGTTTGACAACTAGTGTTGGTTTGTTTGCATCCCTGTAACTTAGCAGTTTGCCAAAATAGACTGATAATATATGTGCTGGATTTAGAAATTATCATTGGGGTAAATTTGTTCAAATAAACCCTTCAAGGCGATGCCCCAGCATGTCCGCTGTCCATTCACTGAAACAAATAAAAGATAAAATTTAAATATATTTGTTTTCGATACTATTGACTGGGTTCTTCCTATTCACTAATCTTATTAAATTCAGTATGAAGCTGTTTTCAACTCAAAACCTATTTCCAGCCAGATAAATTGAACCATTGATGTTTAGATGTTTTGTGAATGAATACAGTAAGATTTACGAAGATAGGCTTTTCTACAGGAGTTAGTTAAATATAATAAAATAATTACTAAAGTTGGTAAACTGGTGAGAGTTTTTGGCGGTAAGCATTGGATTGAGAACAAAACCACAGAGGTGTAACACTAAGGAGTGACAAATATTCCAGCCGGTGTTCTATATTCGAAGAAGTGTGCAGGCCAAAATGTTAGCCTCTACTTCTTCTCATGACACAGCATATACACCTCTTTATTTTTTTTCTAAGAACAAGCTCTGTATTTTTAGAAGGGGAAAGTAAATGGAATGTTATGATGATCATGTTTTTCCACCATGTTACTTTTGGTATCTTTAGAAGAGTCCACTCTGTTGTGAGTATTCGGATCAGATTTCTGGCCTGCAGGTCAATATCTTGATGCCCTGCTTCCTGTTGTAGCAAGCCATGAGTCACAACCATGCGACAAAAGCTACATGCCTTAACCCCAATGCGACTGAATTTTACATTCCAAATCTGTGAGATAACCATATAACCACCACTCATTATATCACCTTTCGCTAATAAATCATTAATGTGTTTCACAATTTTAGCAGCCAACTAAAAATGCCACAGAGAAATTTGAGAGAACGTTTCGTGGAAATGCTCAAATCTTGGAATATCCTTTGGTTTTTAACAACGAAAGGTAAATCTAAAAAAAACAACATTTTGTTTGCGCTTTTGCATGTATGTATGTATGTATGTATGTATGTATGTATGTATGTATGTATGTATGTATGTATGTATGTATGCATGTAAGCATGCATGTATGTATGTATGTATGTAATGTATGTATGTAATGTATGTATGTAATGTATGTATGTATGTGTGTGTGTATGTAATGTATGTAATGTATGTATGTATGTATGCATGCATGCATGTATGTATGTATGTATGTATGTATGTAATGTATGTATGTATGTGTGTGTGTATGTAATGTATGTAATGTATGTATGTATGCATGCATGCATGCATGTATGTATGTATGTATGTATGAATGAATGAATGAATGAATGAATGAATGATCGATCTTCACAGTATAACGACGGTGAGTTTCCGTAACGCTGTGACTGCAATACGAGTTTGATTGTCAGTTGAACCACTTTACTCTAATTGCCTCTCTTGCTTTTCTCTGGTTCATCAAGGAATTTGGTAAAACAAAATCCGATAATCTGGTCTGAAACAATGCTTCATATCGCTTTTTTTTAATTTACTAACTTATGATGGCATTCTGCTACAGATAAACATGTAATATATGAGCAGATTTCTCAAAATTGCTTCGGGATTATTTTGGTTAATACGATTCTCAGAACCGTGTGGTAACGAAGCATTCGGCAATTACACAGATTTTCCACCTCTTATATAACTAAGTTCTATCAAACCATACTGGTTGTTTACAGCAAGATGGAGGACTTTGTTTAGGAGTCAAGTGTTTGGGTAATTATCACAATGCAATGCCGTTGACAAGATATAAGATATGAAAACCTTCGCTTATCTATCAGACACACAAATAACTCAACCAACTCTACGTTTCTGTTAGTTCTTTTTCATGTTCCATAAATGATAATATTTGGTATCTATTTCCAATTGAATTTAAACAACTCTACTTTCATCGATAATGTCTTTGAGGAGAGTTTGAACATCACTTTTTTTATTTAATCTCACTCCACTTCCTTTTACCCTTGTGGCAATGTTTTCAATTATGAAATTTCACTTTTCTTCCTTACATTTTTGTGGTAATGTGCTAAATAATGAATTCCTTTTATCGTTGTGACATATATCAAATTATGAGATCATCATACCAAAGTCTTTACGTTGTCGAGAGAGATTCTAACAATATGCAAATCTTTAAAGTGTTGTACATACTGTTTCCTTTGAGATAGTTTTAAGAATACCATTATTTTCTATCGTCGTTATACGACCATAAATTTGTAGGGATGAGACCTAATCGATTGAATTTATCCAAATACCTTACTAATCGTTGGCACATCAGCAGAAATGCTTTACGGTATACCTTCTGACTCTTTACATTCTGAATTCGAATGCCACCTGTCTGGAGAAGGCAACAGGAAACCATTCTAGTATTCATCCCAGGTCTAGTAATGGTAGCGCCGAAGTGCCAGTAGTTTACTTAACGACGTCAAGAGCAGGTATGGGCCATCCTAGCTCGTATAGAGAGTGCTGGAGAAGCTCGTATAGAGAGTGCTGGAGAAGGCTCGTATAGAGAGTGCTGGATAAGGTTCCCTTGCACAGGACCTGCCGAAAGGCAGACCAACACAAGACTTGATTTTACTAATATTTTATTTATAGATTTCCCTGGAAGGATGAAGAGGAAAATCCAACTCCTGTCAGACTTGGGCTAAAAACATAGAGATAAAGAGGAGCAACAGCATACTACAAAGCTCTCCATTAATTCTGCCAATTCATCTATATTCTTCAGATGAAGGTGTGAAACGTATGGCTTTGTACTGTTTTCTAAAGTTTGTGTATGTCAACCAGTTGAAGTCCCATGAAAGACCAACTGTATGCAGCATCCTCCATTCTGGAACAGGTGATTTAATGTGTGTATTATGTGGGGAAATATGCAAGTCGATTTCAGGCCTGAAAAGACACATGGCAGTGCACAAAGAGCATATTCCACAGTCACGCGATCGAACCAGTGGAAGTTACGATTTTCGTCTGCGCTTCAAAAAGTACAGGCCTGGAGCGGGATTGAATAGTCATTCGAAAGGTCATAGATGGAAAGTCAGAAATGCCATGAGGGAACACAAAGAGACAGTAATCATCATAAGAGATGGAGTAATCACCACTGTAATGGAATATCCAACCATTGCTCGCCAACCAACCGTTTTATTCTTATAAATTTGTGATTATAAACTATCATCTCAGCCTGAGAGTAATTTTTCATCCATATACAAATAATGGTGAATAATTGTTATGTTTAAAGTAGCTTCTGTTATAGAACGAATCAACTGGTACCCAGCCAAAAAAATTGCCACACGGTCAACGCTACTGTTTATGATAAGTATTTTTGGCATACATGTTCACCAGTCTTACGTGAGTCACATGTAACACTGTTAGCTGGTATATGTCGATCCACACACCACCAAATTACCTGTTCTGTGGTGTCTGTTATTGGATATACTATATTGAACCGATGAACGTCAGACACAATAACTGTCACAATTCATGTTGGTATTATTCAAAATGCATCAATTTACTCTTTACTCTCTTTTACTTGTTTCAGTCATTTGACTGCGGCCATGCTGGAGCACCACCTTTAGTCGAGCAAATCGACCCCGGGACTTATTCTTTGTAAGCCCAGTACTTATTCTATCGGTTTATTTTGCCGAGCCGCTAAGTGACGGGGACGTAAACACACCCGCATCAGTTGTCAAACAATGCTAGGGAGACAAACACAGACACACAAACACATACACACACATACATACATATATATATATATATATATATATATATATATATATATATATACATACATATATACGACAGGCTTCTTTCAGTTTCCGTCTACCAAATCCACTCACAAGGCATTGGTCGGCCCGGGGCTGTAGCAGAAGACACTTGCCCAAGATGTCACGCAGTGGGACTGAACCCGGAACCATGTGGTTCATAAGCAAGCTACTTACCACACAGCCACTCCTATAATGGCAGAGAAATATTCATTATTGAAAGTAATAAATCCTTTGTATATTTTGGGTTTGGGCTTTGCTTCTTTATTTTTTTCTACGATATTTAAAGTGAAATGCATGTGACTAATTGGTAGTTATTCTCTTTACTGTTATTAATTTCTCAAGGTGGAAACATTCCTGGCGACAAAATGATAAATCAGAAGAAGCAGCATTGACATCTGACGAATTCGAACATCCAGCAGAGAAATTCTTTACAGCCCTCGCAAAACCAAAAGTATGTTTCTAAAGCAATTTCTCAAATCCGTTGTACAAATAGACTTTCTTCTTTTGAATGAGACATGCAGTGATAGAATATATATTTCTTTATTGGCCACAAGGGGCTAAACATAGAGGGGACAAATAAGGACAGACAAAGGAATTAAGTCGATTACATCGACCCCAGTGCGTAACTAGTACTTAATTAATCGACCCCGAAAGGATGAAAGGCAAAGTCGACCTCGGCGGAATTTGAACTCAGAACGTAACGGCAGACGAAATACTGCTATGTATTTCGCCCGGCGTGCTAACGATTCTGCCAGCTCGCCGCCTTGCAGTGATGGAATATATTGCATGTTTACTTAATCCTAACACTTGAGTCATGAGGTCAGAAACCACACAACAGTTGTATATATCGCACTATAAATAGCGGACATCCCTCTCATATTTAGGTGACTGCGATGAAGTGACGGTAAGCTTCCAGCTAACTAAAACAATATTAAACTAACTGAAATGGTGAAGATCGTAAAGGAAACGGTTTGCACCCAGTAAGTAGAGTCCTAAATCTCCTCACTTTAATAATGAATCCTTAATGAATCCTCGTTGAACAGGATTCAGGGGAGTTACCTGAACCCTTCTCTTGGCTAGCAGCTTCGAAAAAAGTCGATACGCAGCGAAACGTATCGTGAGCGACCGTCAGTTAAAGATGTTCGTGAGATCATCCGTCCCTTTCGGAATCAGTACGGATCTTCCCACCTTCAGGATATCGGGAACTTTCCCGGCCAGCAACATACAGTTAAATATATTAGTGAGGACCACTGGGTCCATGGACCTAATCTCTTCATTTCCATTTGATCCCTAAACATATACGATGTCTGGTAAAAAGAAAATCAATCGAAAAGTTACTTAAATAGATAAGACAAAAGAATTTCTTTTTAGCCCTTCTTCCTCGGACAGGTCTATATTTCTCCAAACTTTCAATTGTTCAATAAATAGTTTATCAGTCGTTCTAATAATAAAGGATTCAGTTTTGTTTATTGAGGATATCGTTTTTCTTACTTTTGATTTAGTTTTATTGTTGTCTTTCATCAAGGCATACAAGCATCATTTGAAGACATTAATACGAGGAGAAAAAGGAGCAGATGCAGTATTTCGTTCGTTGCCCATCTACAGAGTATGTATGACTAGAATATGCCTTGAAAAAATTGCTGTATAAACACTTTCAAGTGTGTGTGTGTGTGTGTGTGCGTTACTTCGCACAGTCACTGATCGGGGTTACTATATAAAACTAGCATTATCGCCCGGCGTTGCTCGGGTTTGTAAGGGAAATAACTATATAAGCATTTTTAGAGAGTTACTTCCCTTATATAATAGGAAAAAATGCATTAAAAATGGAAAAAAATGATGGTAATTTTCTTTTTAAATCGTAGACTCATCGTAGACATTTTTAGAGAGTTACTTCCCTTATATAATAGCAAAAAATGCATTAAGAATGGAAAAAAATGATGGTAATTTCTTTTTAAATCGTAGACGCACGTTAATACCCAGAAGGGCTCGATATGAATCACGACTATAAAATACCCGGTTTTGGTTAAACTGCACCGCAAAATGTGGGAGTAGTTAGGAATCTAAATCGTAGGAGACAGACACCACACAACGTTTCTTTTATATATATAGATATATCTATCTTAAATTGCTTAACGAATTTTTCATGGAAACATTTTATTTTTCATTGTTCGTTCCTTCAATATTAGTTCCATTGTTACAATGCTCTGTTACTGTTTGTTATATTGCTTATCGCTTTCAGTTAGAAACGCCAAAGGTTCCACGGACACCGGAATTTACAAGAAATACATTTGAAGATAAATACAAAAACATTCCCACCATGAGATACATGAAGGTACATCCATAATCTTTATGTCTTCTGTTGAATAAATGCATTTATTAGTAAAACCAGTGGTGTAGCTTCAGTGTGCGCCGGCCGCGGAAGTACTAAATATTGATTTCAAATTCTGGCACAAGGCCAGTAAGTTCGGGGAAGGGGTTAAGTCGATTACATCGATCCCAGTCTTCAATTGCTACTTATTTTACCGACCCCGAAAGGATGAAAGGCAAAGTCGACCTCAGCAGAATTTGATCTCAGAATGTAGCGATGGACGAAATGCCGCTAAGCATTTTTCCAGGAATGCTAACGATTCTGCCAACTTGCCACCTTATGAAGCACGTGATATTGCCCATCTCTGTTCTCTGTCCCCTATACAACTTACATTGCAAACCCACAAGTGCCGTCCTCATAAAAGCACTGCCCGGGACGGACCACTCTCATTGCCCTCCTGCAGCTACGCTATTGATTAAAACTTCGTTCTTGTTATGACTATCTGCCTCGTAGGATAAGACATTTGAAGACTTAATGTATTACTCTTTTACTTGTTTCAGTCATATGCTGGAGCACCGCCTTTAGTCGAGCAAATCGACCCCAAGACTTATTCTTTGTAAGCCTAGTACTTATTCTATCGGTGTCTTTTGCTGAACCGCTAAGTTACGAGGACGTAAACACATCAGCATCGGTTGTCAAGCGGGGGGGGGGGGACAAACACAGACACACAAAAATACACTCACACTTGCATATATATACATATATACGACGGGTTTCTTTCAGTTTCCGTCTACCAAATCCACTCACAAGGCTTTGGTCGGCCCGAGGCTATAGTAGAAGACACTTGTGCAAGGTACCACGCAGTGGGACTGAACCCGGAACCATGTGGTTGGTAAGCAAGCTACTTACCACACAGCCACTCCTGCGCCTATTATAAATACTACACACTGACATAATTGAATACTTTCTTGTCATAGAGCTGCCTTATCAGGGGTGACCTGGGGGCTAAACAACAATAACAGCCGACAACAAGTAGATCAATAATAAGTGTTTTTTTCTTTCTTTTTTTCTTGTTCTTCCTTTTACAGAGAACTTCAAAGGGACGTTGTTCAAGAAGATCGATTGATGTAAGAGGATTCAAGCAGGTAATTAATGACTTTGATATATTTGTGACACTGAAGATAACAAAAAAGCAGTAAATGTCTCACACTATTTAGTATTGTAGAATTTAGTTATAATCTTTTACATTGTAAGCTTGAACTCCACCAGTGTCGACCTCTCTCTGGATTTTGATTAATCAAACGTTATACCGACATTAACTCAATAGGTAGTATCCATCCTCTATAAACGTTGGTGACCCTCGGCTACATCAGAGCAAGTAAGTGATGCCTATAATCGTGTTGTTTTTATCTGAACGCAGAAAAGCTGGAAGTTATCTCACCTGCCCCATTAACAGTTCTGCCAATCTACCGCTCTAGATTGGTACTTTTTTATCGACCCCGAAAGAATATGAAAGGCAAAGTCGACCTCGGCGGGTTTTAAACCCCAAACGCAGAGTCGGAATAAGTACCGCGAGATATTCTGTCCAATGTTTAAACGATTCTACCTTTCCATTAATTAAAAAATTTTTTTTTTTAGTCTGATGATGATCCATGTCACATGCAACCCAATTCTCGAAACAGGATACACATGCCTAGTGTAGAAGCTAAAGGTTTCGAAGCAAGTGTCCGTAGTTATTCTTTTTCTCAGTGGTTTTAAAGAAATATTCACATCTGCAAGGCAGCTGTCCTCAACTTTTCCTTCTCTGTATCAAATAACGATATCCAGCCTGTTGCTTACACTTGGTAGAAGATTTGATGGGAATGTTCCTCCAATGTTATATATGTGTTCAATAAAAGGGGGATTCTGTATATTTATCCAAGGAACAGTCCCTTTTATTACTTTTTTCGAATGATATTGTGCATTATTTAGCAACAGCTTCATGTTGCATTAGGAGGAAGCACCTTGATGACATTTTGGTGCAGCTGCTGACCAAGTGTAAGATGTCTTCCACAGAAATGTGGCAAAATCAACATTTTCGTCTACATCCTGGGGATTTTAGAGCTTCACTGTATGTATGTATGTATGTATGTATGTATGTATGTATGTATGTATCTATCTATCTATCTATCTATTCATTACACGATCCCTATTGATCGTCCCCACTTTTTTTTTCTTCACGATCCCTTTTGATCGGAATTCGACCCACTTTTTTTTCCTTCTCTTCTTCCCAAAAAGAAAAGCTCTTCTTTGTATTTTGTCCCTTCTGTGTTCAGCCCTGGGTGGCCAATAAAGAAATCTATCTATCTGTCTATCTGTCTATGCATGTATGTGTGCACACCAATGTTTTATAAGTATGTTATTTTAAAGTTCAAAACTATACCTTAATATCCGTAAAATTACATTATCGCACACATGTGGGAAATCTCCAAGCCAAGATGAGACTGGCGTCAACTGGCCTTGCTCCTATATTAGAAGCTAATATTTCTTAGAATTCAAGTTTCGGTTATTTTTTTACAAACAAAACACAATTCAAATTCGATTTTCAAGATGGAAAATCCAATAAAATGTAATAACAAAATCAGTCTAAGATTACTCATGTTTCACAGTAAGTCTAATTCTATAATGTACTACTCTTGTTATTTTTTTCTTTCCAGTAATATTTTAACAATATTTTCACCATGAATTTCCTAAACATTTTATTCGCCTTTTATATTTTAGGTGACAACTAACTATTTACCAAGTATTCGCAAACTTTCAAGAGTCAGTTTTGATGTGCCTTCTCATAGCTCAAATATATTTTCCTAAATATTTCACAAACCTAAATTTACGAATTATAACTAAAAAATGTACGACATGAAAAATAAAAGATCAACACATTTTTACAGCCTGTTTCCTTTCATTATTGTTTTCTTCGCGTTTGTCTTTGAAAACCCCTTGCATTATCTCCTTTTAATTTTTCTCTGTTTTCGTTCCTCTCTTAATGATGTGAATTAGGAACAGTTTTTGAGCGCCAAAAACGAAAAGGTGAAAGTGCGTGTCCTAGTAGTTAGGGTTTTGCACTCACAAACGCAAAATCGTGAGTTTTATTACCGGATCGAGTAATGCTTTATTTTCTTGAGCAAAACACTTCATTTTACTTTGATCCAGTTCACTCAGCTGTAAGTTAATAATCCTGCTACGGACCCCATCTAACTGTTCAGGAGGAAATGTTGTGATCCTGGTCATTTATACACCAGAGAAACTGAGTAATTTATACGCCATGGAAACAAAGGACTGAAGATAGCAATGTCTAGGGATGATGATGAAAAATGAAAAGTGGATCCTTAAACCTAGGAATTTTCCTGGCTGCAAAACAAGCTTCTTAACCATACAGCCACGCTTTATTTAGAAAGTAGACTTGTAACCTTACTAAAGTCTACATGAAATCACTCACCTGTTCATCGTATGCTATCTCAATGTGTTTCTTAGTCAAAATCCACTCGACTTAACCTATGAACAGATTCCATTTCTACATAGATTTTCCGAGAAGGTATTGACCTGAAGAAGTTCTCACTGAAAACCAATACCCAGATATGCATTGATAATAGCCAGGGAGGGAAGGGCCGCAAAGGCTATCAGTACTATTTCTCCTTTTAGGGGTGAGAAACATTTTCTAAGTATGGATTTATAAGTTTTATGAATGCTAATTGCTATACAGCATATTCAAAACTGTTGCATAAAGGGAAAATGTAATATGTCAGATATTTGTCATTTCAAATATGTATATAAGGCGTAGTTGTATGGTAAGAAGCTTGTTTCTCGACCACATGGTTCCGGGTTCATTCCCACTGTGTGTGAGTGTCTTCTACTGGTACCCAGGGCCGACCAAAACCTTGGGAAAGCGGATTTTATAGACGGAAACCGAAAGAAGCCTGTCATGTGTGTGTGTGTGATTATGTATGGGCTTGTGCCCGTAACTTAGCGGTTCGACAAAAACGACAGAATAACCAACAGACCCTAAAATAAGTACTGGGGGTGGGGGTCGATTCTTTCACCTAAAGGTCCTTGAAGACAGTGCCCCAGTATGGCCGCTGTCCAATGACTGAAACAAATAAAAGATGTAGGAAAGTTGCCATGGCAGCGGTGATGGCGACAACAGCGACGACGATAATGATGATGACGACGTCGGAGATGACGGACAGCTGTATCCGGAACGAGGAAGCATCTTAAACCGTAAATCATTAACGATTTTTCCATGGACAGATTTGAAATCCTTATTAAGCAATTCATTCGACTCAAGTATGTCCGTGATAAGACAATTGCAGTTATTAACTGAGGTAGGATGATATGGAAAACAAAAGAAGAAAAAAACTCAACTAGGAGTGGCTGTGTGGTAAGTAGCTTGCTAACCAACCACATGGTTCCGGGTTCAGTCCCATCCACTGCGTGGCATCTTGGGCAAGTGTCTTCTGCTATAACCCCGGGCCGACCAATGCCTTGTGAGTGGATTTGGTAGACGGAAACTGAAAGAAGCCTGTCGTATATATATATATATATATGTGTGTGTGTGGTGTGTGTGTGTGTGTGTGTTTGTGTTTGTCCCCTTAGCGGTTCAGCAAAAGAGACCGATTGAATAAGTACTAGGCTTACAAAGAATAAGTCCTGGGGTCGATTTGCTCGACTAAAGGTGGTGCTCCAGCATGGCCGCAGTCAAATGACTGAAACAAGTAAAAGAGTATAGTGGGTGGCTTCTTTTAGTTTCCGTCTACTGACAGAATCCGCTCACAAGTCTTTGGTTAGTCTTAGACTATGGTAGAAGGCACTTGCCTGATTTTCCACACAGTGGGACTGAACTTGAAACCATGCGGTTAGGAAGCAGACTTCTTACCACACAGCCACGCCTGCAACTGGGGAGAAACTCCGAAAGATGACACTAAATTAAGAAATTGAGAGTTATCTCCCGTTTTTAATCATGGCGCCGCCCATGCAGAAAGCTTCTGACAATATTTGGGACCAAGTTTTGTCTCTTTTATTCGAACAGTCACCTCTTAAAAATAACGAGGAGAATTTAAAAAGGAATACGGTGATATATCGTAGAAGCAAACGACTTCGAAATGGCGATGCGATCATCCCACGTGGCCGACTATCTGATGTATCTTCGGAGGTAATGAAGTTTGATGTTAATACATAATTACAATGTTTACAGTTTGTGTGTCTCCTTGATTTACCTTATTAAATGCCAACGCTTAATGTTTCCAACTATGGTAATAGGCTGCGTGTAAGTTAAACGGATCTACTTGGTAAACACCCACAAAGTTATCAACCACCTCACCAACAACAACACTGAACACCTTTTTGATCTCCATGTGTCCAACACACGTGGACATGCCTACAAAGTCAGAAAACAACACAGCTCCCATGACTTTCGGAAACATTTTTTCACGCTCAGAGTTGCTGAAGCATGGAATAAACTGCCTGCGTCAGTTGTTGACTGCCATGACACAGCATCCTTTAAGGCCCTCATGCTTTCCGAAATCCGCCGAAACTACACCTGATTATATATACACTTTAGATGAGTTGTAGTGCACCTGAGCACTGTACACAATTATTATTATTATTATTATTATTATTATTATTACTTGACTTTATTGTTAATTATTACAGTAGCTTCCCATGTTTATATGTTCTTGTAATGTTGTCACTGGACTTACTGGTCCCGGTTCAATCTCACCACATGGTATCTCGCGTAACTCATTTTCTTTGGTTTCTGGACGAAGCCAAAGAAAATAACAATTTCTCGAGATACCTTGTGACTAAAATTAAGTCGACAAAACTATGTATAGCAGCCGTTCAAATGGAAGGTACCTGCAATTCAAAGGTACAACCTTTTCACGCTGATTCTCTAAAGAAATTCGTTAATGGGACACGTGTTTATGCAATGCACGTCAAATTCATTTGTAATACACTTGGTCGAACTACGGAGATCCGTGTATAAGGGAAGACCTATATAACTAAAATAGAAGTTTTCTTTGGCTTGGATTACTGGTCCCTCTTGATTCTTCAGATAATTCGATACTAATAATTATATACCTATTTGCTTTCGCACTCCTGTGTCTTAGACGACTAAAGGTAATACCGTTCACTTAATGATTACTTTTCCATGAAATTCTCTGTCATTAAACTAGACCATCATTCTGCGACCACACCGATCCATTCCACCGCAAATGTTGAGGAATGCAAAATTTCCTCTAATTTTCCATGTTTGTTAATTAAGATGGGAGGAGCCAAAAGTTTATTTATCTCCGTTTACTGAAACCATTACTATGACAGACCTACCTTAAATATCAATAAAGTAATAAGAAAGAATTGGAGTCATTCGTCCACTTAACACAGTTAAGCACCAATTTTTTTCTTTCTTTCTTTCTTTAGTTCCTCTTTGCATTAATGTAGTGAGCGGAGTGGTTTGTTCCGGGCAACGCTTTTATGGGGCCGGTGCTTTGGGATCTGCTATATAAGTCTGTATAGACGCGAGGGACCATGGTGGTGGGCACTTCCAAGAGCTGTCCTGTGCAGCACACCCCCTAGCTACCCCGCTACTCCTTTGACAAGAGCAATTTATACATTTTATTGACATCTCTTAACCTGTCTATGACTTGGCAATATTCTGTGGGATAATACGATGATGATGATGATAAGGACCTGTAGCGTAGCTCGTCGTTTCTCAACAGACCCCAAGTTTTACAACTTCCACAATTATGGTCGGTGCGTTGAGATAACCCGTTTGTTTACATGCCAACACCACGGAAACAAAGCACGTGATTGCTTGATTGCATGCAAGCAATGCAATATATACAAAATAAAAAGCATTTAAAATGTTTGGGGCTGATGCAGTTTCGCACCTCTCCTTGAAAATGCATTTCTGAAAAAAAATTTTCGGGTTCCTACGTTTTAGATGTCGGAGATTACAAACATGCAAAAAAATTTTTTTTTATTTCAGCCCCCACCTCTTCCGCGCGCCACCCCTAATTAAAAATTTTGCTTACTTTAAAGAGGCTTTTTTTTATCATTGGTATTTCTTCGATATAACTCGACAAAATCAAGACATTTGACCGGGTATTTCCTTGGAAACAAATGACGGTTCAATTCAACAATGCTTGGAAATTTGCGGATTTTATATACACACATAAAGCGGATAAGAACAAATAGGCAAGGCTTTTTTTTCTTCAAGTTTAAAATGAGACATTGCTGTTATAATTTCATTACATCTATGTTCCACAACCCACGGAAATACTCAAAGTGAAATGTTTTGATTTTGTAATAATAATAATGAAATTATTGTATACAGTAGGCGCAGGAGTGGCTGTGTGGTAAGTAGCTTGCTAACCAACCACATGGTTCCGGGTTCAGTCCCACTGCGTGGCATCTTGGGCAAGTGTCTTCTGCTATAGCCCCGGGCCGACAAATGCCTTGTGAGTGGATTTGGTAGACGGAAACTGAAAAGAAGCCTGTCGTATATATGTATATATATATATATATGTATATATATATATGTATATATATATATATGTATATACATGTGTGTGTGTGTTTGTGTGTCTGTGTTTGTCCCCCTAGCATTGCTTGATAACCAATGCTGGTGTGTTTACGTCCCCGTCACTTAGTGGTTCGGCAAAAGAGACCGATAGAATAAGTACTGGGCTTACAAAGAATAAGTCCCGGGGTCGATTTGCTTGACTAAAGGCGGTGCTCCAGCATGGCCGCAGTCAAATGACTGAAACAAGTAAAAGAGTAAAGAGAGTGCTCAGGTGCACCACAACTTGTCAAAAGTGCGTATAAAGCATATGCAGTACAAATGTCTGGGAAGTGAACAGTGTATGAGTCAGATACATGCTTGCGTGTGTATGGAGGGGAGAAAATCAGATGTAGTGTTGGCGAATCTCAGGAAGCATGGAAGTTTTGAAGGATGCAGTGCTCCGACAACTAACAACTGATGCCGGCATGCTTCAGCAACTCTTAGCATGAAAGTCATGGGAGCTGTGCTGTTTTCCATGCTTCAGCAACTCTTAGCATGAAAAAATGTTTCCGAAAGTTATGGGAGCTGTGCTGTTTTCTGACTTTGTAAATATGTCCACGGGTGTTAGACAGGTAGAGTTATATCGAAGGAATGCCAAAGCATTTTTCAAGGAGAGGTGCAAAACATTTTATTGCTTTGAGGTCGCTTTTTGTAAACGGTCCGAATTTATGATTTGTCGCATCACTACTCGTCCATTATTTGAAACTGTATTTTTTGGGTGATTTCTTTTTCTTTTCTGATGATTTTGAGATTTAAATCCTGAGACTATTGTAGATTAGTAAATCTTTATATATAAAAGTGAGGTTGTGTGCTGTCTGTCTCCTCGATTTAGATTCCTAATTACTCCCACATTTTGCGGTGCAGTTTAACCAAAACTGGGTATCTTATAGTCGTGATTCATATCGAGCCCTTCTGGGTATTAGCGTGCGTCTACGATGAGTCTACGATTTAAAAAAAAATTTACCATCAATTTTTCCCATTTTTTAATGCATTTTTGGCATATATAAGGGAAGTAACTCTCTAAAAATTTATTATTAAATCTCAGAACGTAAAAAGCTACAGTAACCCCCCCCCTTTGTGGTTAGCCATATTGAGATGGCTATTATACTTTACATCTCTAAAAATGCTTATATAGTTATTTCCCTTACAAACCCGAGCAACGCCGGGCGATACTGCTAGTAATCAGTAAAAGATTAAGTGCTTTAATTTTTAATCTTTTATTTATTCCATGCAATGAGCTATGTGAATATTGAAGCACTGCTATGTTTTTCTCTTTTTTTTTGTTAAACTTTTGGAAATAATTATCTCCCTTGTACATACAACCACATTTACCAAAAGCTCTCTCAGAGTGAAAGTGTGTATTTTTTCACATAATTAAAAAAACAGAGATGGGTTATAATTTTTATTAATAATGATTTATGATAAAGATTTACTCAACTGCTTTTTTTTTTAATAATTTCATTCATTTCTTGGTTTGTGGTTTAGCAAAATTTGCAGTACTATCTGCTTTACCATTCTTTCTTTGAAGAATATCCAATTTTTTTTTATCATTTAAACAAATTACTGGTACATTATTTACAATTGACGGATATTTGTCCTCATCTTGTTTGTTGTTAACACAGCATTTCAGCTGGTGTCTTGGGGAAATTTTGAACCTGGGTTCTCATTTCTAAGGTATTTTTTGATGTTGTTATTATTATCATTATTATTCAGGTCACTGTCTGGAATCGAACTTGGAATCTTGGGGTTAAGAGCATGGGCTACTAACTCCAAGATTCCGAGTTCGATTCCCGGCAATGACCTGAATAATAATAATAATAACATCGAAAAATACCTTAAGAATGAGAACCCAGGTTCAAAATTTCCCCAAGACACCTGATGAAGGCTGGAGGGTATATCAGCCGAAACGTAGTTACTCAATTTCACTCACAAGGCTTGGGATAAAGTAAAGCTGTTGTCCTGGTAGGACTGACCCCAGAAATACCTGTTTGTGAAGTAAACATCTTAACCACATGACCATGCATGTATTCATTTTCTTTCTACAAAAGTAAATAACTCAAGAATATGTTTTAGTCAGAAGAGCTAAACTATTTTTCATTTCTCTATATCTAATAAAATTTGAGAAAGTTAATTAAAATTCAAAGGAAATTTAAAATTAATATTTATGGAAATTTATTTCTTCCAGACTTGGCAGCACATATATTCTGAGATTGAGACAAGAAGTAAAACATGGTCAACACCTGTGACTTGTGGTCAACCAACAAAGGAAGCTGTGGCAGTTTTTCACCTTCAACGTCCTCATGCCTTTCAACATGTTTTAAAGTTAGTTCAGACGCAGGGTAACCAGTATGGATTAATATCAGACAGACAGGGCGACAACATATTTCTCAACTGTAGTCATATCAACACACAGCAGAACAAATCTCTTGATCACCTTGAACACGTCCGAGAAATTATTTTATTAGATCACATCATGAAATTATTGACTGCCACTGGGTACGTAGAGTATTATGGTCCTTTCTGTGTAAATTTTAGTTTATTTTTGATTTTGTGTGTAAAAGAAAACTGAATCTGTATCTATTCTCTAAAGACAAGTATGATCCTAATCTAGTAGAATGCAAATCATGTGTTGTCTCATTTTTCATGTTTAATATGACCTTTGATATCAGGTCCAGATATTTTAAGTTCTAAATATGCTATAAAATTAAGATGGTCAATGTCTTGAATACCTATTTCTTTACTACCCACAAGGGGCTAAACACAGAGGGGACAAACAAGGACAGAGAAACAGATTAAGTCGATTATATCGACCCCACTGCATAACTGGTACTTAATTTATCGACCCCGAAAGGATGAAAGGCAAAGTCGACCTCGGCGGAATTTGAACTCAGAACGTAACGGCAGACGAAATACGGCTACGCATTTCACCCGGCATGCTAACATTTCTGCCAGCTCGCCACCCTAAATGTCTTGAATACCAGCAGAGCAGCTTCCCTAGATATCTTACTTTCTTAGTCTCTGGTAAGCTGGGGATTTGGGAATGTTAAGCAAGATTAGTGTGATCATGCATAATATTCTTAATTAGTCAAGGTCAATTTTTTCTTCAAACTATATTGAATATGCCAAAATGAAAAAATAGTTTGGCCATTCTTGGTAAAATGTATTTTCTAGATGTTGAACGGATATGTGCATGGCCTTGTCATTAAAAATTTCAGTTCACACTCATGTGTTTGTATTTTTAATTACTAAGCAAATTGTTCTTAATTTGTAGATTAGAAAGTATATGTGAAGAGAATTCCAGAAGCATGTAGTTTTGAAAAGTTATACCTGGAGTGACTGTATTAGTAGTAAAAGAGAATAAATATTGTTAAAATAAGAGAAGAGAGAGGATAATGTGGTAACATCAACAGTGATGAATAGTATACAGATTGAGGGTTTGTTCACAAAACTGGTTAGTTTGGTGGATGTTTTGTTAGCTTACATCACTGATTTTTAAATGTTTAATGAAGAGGGATGGAGATGTCTTAGATACCTTTTTAACCTAAATTAAAGTCTTGTATTCTTTTAAGATTCAGCTGAAACCTGCATACTAGGAACCTTCAATATGAACAGTTTTACTGAATGTGCATTGCATAATCTATCTTTTATAGTTTCTGATTGAAATTTCTTCTTGTCTTACACTCGTAAAGTTATGAACCAGAGTTAATATAGTTTTCAAAATATTATTCTCTCATCTCCAGGTACTCTGTAGCAGGCATTATTTCAGACTCTAATCAATGGGATGCAGAGTTACTTCAGATGTTGAATGCGACACACATTTCCGAGAAAATTGTTGATGCTTCTTTGCCATGCGGGTCATCTGTAGTGCAATCAACCTTGTGTCAGGCAGCCAAGAAGTCTAATTTCCGGCATCACTTTCCCACAGACAGTGCAGTCACACCAAATAAAGATGATTCTGTACAAAACCATATAGTTTTAGACTTAAAAAATTACTTAGATTCTGAAGAAGGAAAATGTGAGAGAATTAAAGGATTTGATAAAAATCTTCATTTAGTGAAAGGTAATATTCTGTTACAATTAGAAAAAAAAATAATTTTATTGTTGTGCAATTTTCATAAATTGGATATTTGAGAGTAGATCATAGGACCTGTACAGAAGATGTGCCAAATATAGTATTGCATAGTCCACTATGTCCTGTATATCAAATGTGAAACACAGGACAAGTAAAAAGTTTCTGTAAGAAAAATACATAACTTTCATGACATTGTGTTACATGAAAATAAAAGAAACGATTTGTTGTTTATTAATAATATTACCAAAGACTGAGTCTTTTGGGTTTGTTTGTTATGTGTTCCTGATAATACCATTTGTTGGTTCTTTCTATGCCCTTCTATGAGAGAAAGTAGGCCTAATAAGGTAAAATTAAGGATGTTTCTTAATTTCAAATTATTATAAGATACACGAATCATCTTGACAGACTGATTATACAAAGGATAAAACTATGGCACTATTCTAGACATTTATGAGGCAACTGAGATTATCCATCACAGTGATATCAATTTCATGCATAGATATCTAAATATTATCTCTTACATGTATGCTTAAGGATTTTGATATTCTATATTTTTTACCTTGAGTCATTTATCTATTTTTTTCAGTCACTGAAGGTGATGACCCAACACTTCTAATGTTACGGGTGTCTCAACTTGACTCCTGTTCTAAAGTTCTACAACAAAAGGTCAGTGAGTAAACCTACTTTTGAGATGTTGAGTTACACACACACACACATACATAACCAAACATTTCAAGTAGTCCATTTGAGATATACATTTTAAATGTATTTAAGTCATAACAAAACATGAGAAATTTCCATTGCTAATGGATTTGATGTCAAAGTCCAACTGACCAGTCAATCTGGAGTTCAAACCTCATAACTACTATAGTAATAAAACTTGTGTTCTTAAGGCGCGTGTTTCAGTTTGGTTAAAATTTTAATCTGACCTTGGCAAATATGTGATAACTCCAAACATTTTTTGGCTTCATTAGATTTATTAGTGAAGCATGACTTTTTTTTCTTCACTGTATAAGAATTATTTATTGATTAGACTTTACATCATAACTACATTGAGTGTGATGGCACTAACTTGGCTGCAATTTTTGGTGCAGATGGCGTCCCTGGTTATTTATCCTTTAATGATTCTCTTATTACTAATGTGGCAATTATAGAAAAAACTAAATTCCACTTAGAAACTCTAATAAGACTGAAACATGTTCGGAGTTGTCACCCTTCCTTGCCAAGATCAGAATAAAAAAGACATTTTTAGCAAATGTGTTTTTCTTGTCACTGTATATAATTATTACTAATTAATTAATGCCGTGATACAGACATGATATATCACTGGCAGAAAATTGATTCCACTTCAACTTCACATTGAGTGATTAGTAGGACATTTTTTTTTTATATTAAAAATTGCTTGATTTTAACCTTATTTTCATACTTTTTAAAACTTTATTGACAGATTTTAAGCTTGTTATTATTAATAAATCCATAAACATTAGGGAGTTCACTATAGTTTTGATTACTTTATGATACACAAGTATTATCAAAACAGTTTTAACCCTTTCATTACCAACCCGGCTAAAACCGGCTCTAGCTCTGTAGTACAAATGTCTTGTTTTCATAAGTTTTGAATTAAAATCTTCCACCAAACCTTAGTCACAATTTATGTTCCTAAAACTAGCTTAATGATAATGAAGTTATTTTACTAAATTCTTTGTTACGTCTAAAATAATTGAAAGAAACACAGAGCATCTCAAAATAAATACAGTAACGAAAGGGTTAAAACAATATTGTGGAAATTTAACATTGTACAATATAGTATAATGCTTTATATTTGTAGGCAAAAAATTCCTGTCTTTTGCAACAAATTTTTGAGCATTGAAAACTGTTTTACAACAGCTAATGTCATTTATGCTTTTCAGTATCTAATAAAAAAAATATTATTTTTTGTGAAATTTAATTTTTTTAAACCTTATTTTAACTTTATGAATGATTTTAACTTTATTAACTTTAAAAAGTGATTAATTACGATGACTAATCATTAAAAAAAAAATGCTTTTTATCTTTGGTTTTAAACTTGAAATGAATGTTTCTATGAATTTTAACTTTTTGGCAAAAAAATTGCTTTAGTGATGAGCAATAAGGATAGGTAACTTGTTTCAACAAAACCTTAGCCTAGCTATATAAGCATAGGAAAAGGGACATAAAAACAGTAAACAATAAAAGAAAGTTGAATCAGTAGATAGATGTAATGTAAAATTGTTCTGACATGTCTCCTTTTCATCATAGGAGGATCAGCCTGTTAGGTGTTGTCTTCATCTTGTGCCATCTTCTGCAATTTATGTCCAGCAACAAATCCATCTCGTTTGGAAAATCCTGTCAGAGAACTGTAAACAATTACAACAGGTAAATTCTTGGACTACACTTGGCGTTTTTTTAATTTTTTATGATAAATCAATAAAGCTTCTAGGATTTAAAGAAGGAAACAATACATGTTTGAAAATTAAATTTTCAATGCAAATTATCACCATTGTTTTATGTATGTTTATGGTAGGTCATCATGATCCAAGTCAATTCTTGCATGGGTTACTGCCTTCTGATGCATGGCCAATGGACCACGTCTCTTTTGCCCATTTTCACTTGACATGGTTTCTATGGCAGGATGCCCTTCCTAACACCAACCATGATGCAGAGTATACTGAGGGCATTTTTTTGTGACACCAGCATGATACCTGTCAAAGACTAGTATTTTATCATTTTTCTGGTTAGTATGAGAGGCTGTGAGGAAATTAGAGTCAGATGTCAACTAGTCTAGAGTTGCTCATCATACTTCACACAAAAAAAAAATGAAAGAAAAAATAAATTAATAGAAATTGCTTATTAGGCCAATGTTCTGTGGTGAAAGCCACTGTGTTTATTTGTAGTTATGTTCACTCAACTAAATATATAGAAACTAATTTCATAATGTATTTCATATTAACATAATTCATATTAACGCAGGAGTGGCTGTGTGGTAAGTAGCTTGCTAACCAACCACATGGTTCCGGGTTCAGTCCCACTGCGTGGCATCTTGGGCAAGTGTCTTCTGCTATAGCCCCGGGCCAACCAATGCCTTGTGAGTGGATTTGGTAGACGGAAACTAAAAGAAGCCCGTTGTATATATGTATGTATATATATATGTGTTTGTGTGTCTGTGTTTGTCCCTCTAGCATTGCTTGACAACCAATGCTGGTGTGTTTATGTCCCCGTCACTTAGCGGTTCGGCAAAAGAGACAGATAGAATAAGTACTGGGCTTACAAAGAATAAGTCCCGGGGTCGATTTGCTTGACTAAAGGTGGTGCTCCAGCATGGCTGCAGTCAAATGACTGAAACAAGTAAAAGAGTAAAGAGTAATCTCAAAATTATTTATTCTCTAAACAATTGTGTTTTGGGGTGGGGGTGTAATTAATTTAATTGAGGCAGTTTAGATTAATGTGATTTGCTGAGTGTGGGGTATGGAAAAAAGATTTGAATTTATAATCAGGTAGTGTAGGACATCAATCTTACAGGTAATCCCCTACCATTTTTTTTTTTTTTTTTCACTTTAGTAGTAGAGGAGAATATTATTGCAAAGGTATAGTTTCTAGAATAAGAATAGGAAAGAGAAAGTTCAGGGAGCAATAACCTCTGTTAGTCATCATCATCATTTAACATCTGCTTTCCATGCTAGCATGGGTTGGACGATTTGACTGAGGTTTGGCAAACCAGATGGCTGCACCAAACTCCAATCTGATCTGGCAGAGTTTCTAACGCCAACCACTCCGAGAGTGTAGTGGGTGCTTTTAAGTGCCACCAGCATAAGGGCCAGTCAGGTGGCACTGGCAGTGGCCACTCTCAAATGGTGCTTTTTATGTGCCACCAGCACAGGAGCCAGTCCAAGGGCACTGGCAATGACCTCGCTCGAATGTTTTTCATATGCCACCAGCACAAGTGCCAGTAAGGCAACTCAGGTAATGATCACACTCGAATAGTGCTTTTTACGTGCCATCGGCACGAAGGCCAGCTTGTTGCTCTGGCAACGATCACACTCGTATGGTACTCTTAGCGCTCCATTCGCATGGATGCCAGTCATTGAATTTGATCTCTCTTGGAGTGAAATCAAGTTGTATGATGCTTGTGTTAATATTTGTGAAATGCGGGCTTCAAATTCAAGGGACACATGAGGACTAGAATGGAATGGGATGAAGCTAGTAAGCTTCAAAGGATGTGCAATATCAGTATGCATGTATAACAGCATAAGTTGTGTTAAGAGAAAAATTTGGCATCGGAAGAATCAGAGGTAGTGTGCAAGAGAGAAGACTGCACTGGAATGGTCACTTGATGCATATGAATGACAGCTGTATAAAGAAGTGCCGATCAATAAAGTGGATGAAACTTGCATAAGAGGGAGACCCAGGAAGTTATAGAACAAAGCAGTGAAGGCTGATCTTAAAATGTTGAGATTTGGTGACAATGTCAAAGAACTGAGATGATTGACTTTTTCACTGAGTTTGATAAGACCCAACCTTCATGGTGAAAGTGAAGTCCTAAAAGCATTATATTCATGTCTATACACTCAAGTTGATAAGGAATAAATCTTACTCCAGATATCTGAGGCAACATGCCCAGCTACTCTTGTGCCTGTTCCCAATGTCTAAATGCAGTGAGAGATCTAGCGCATTACCCAAATACACAACAAAACATCTGTGAATTTGAATTTGAGCTCAAGACGTTTGAACTTTAGATCATGTACCATATCCACTTTACCATTTCACTTCTTCAATCACTCTAATTATCATCATCATCATCAGCAACATCTTCATTTTCACATCCACTTTTCCATGCTTGCAGAATTTACACATACTTTATCCACTTTGTGCTACAAGTTTCTTCCCCATCTCCTTGGAACCACTTCTTTTAACATCTATCCCTCATCATCATCATCATCGTTTAACGTCCGTTCTCCATGCTGGCATGGGTTGGACGGTTCGACCGGGAATCTTGGAAGCCAGAAGGCTGCACCAGGCTCCAGTCATATCTGGCAATGTTTCTACAGCTGGATGCCCTTCCTAACGCCAACCACTCCGTGAGTGTAGTGGGTGCTTTTTACGTGCCACCTGCACAGGTGCCAGGCAAGGCTATTATCCCTTCATCATATTTTCCGCTGATCACTCTCCAGTTCTCTCTCTCTCTCCTCTGAGCTACATCTTAGAATTGCCATACCTCATCTTTAACACCCTCACCCATTTGCTCTCATTCTCTGCACCCTTTCATATCATCAATCATTCTCAATGCTTTCTCATATCTGCCATTGACACCCACACCCGCCCACCTGCCTTTGTTTCCACTCATTATAGCCACCACTTTATATCCCTGACATCCCTGTCGCTGTACATCTTTCTCTCTCCTCTACTCTCCCACCTCACACAGCATCTCTTTTTTTACTGATCTATCGAAATTGAATTCAAAATCAAACCAAATTCGATGACTGGCACCCATGCCAACCTCCCTTCATTGGACACTACACTCTGCTTGCGAAGACCTGTTGGGGCAAGCAGAATCGAAATTGAACCAAATTCGATGACTGGCTCCCGTGCAAGTGGAGCGCTAACAGCTCCATCCGAGCAGAATCACTGCCAGAGCAGCTGTCTGGCTTCCGTGTCAATGGCACGTAAAAAGCACCACTTGAGTGTGATCATTACCAGCGTCACCTTACTGGCATGTGAATGAAACATTCGAGTGAGGTCATTGCCAGTGCCACTAGACTGACTCCTGTGCAGGTGGCACGTAAAAAACACCATTTCGAGCATGGCCGTTGCCAGTACCACCAGACTGGCCTTCATGCTGGTGGCACATAAAAGCACCCACTACACTCTCGGAGTGGTTGGCGTTAGGAAGGGCATCCAGCTGTAGAAACCCTACCAGATCAAGATTGGAGTCTGGTGCAGCCATCTGGTTCGCCAGTCCTCAGTCAAATCGTCCAACCCATGCCAGCATGGAAAGCAGACGTTAAACGATGATGATGATGATGATGATCCACAAGTTTATCATAATGCTGTTCCCCATCTTTCCTGAACAGTCATTTATCACGTTCTCCTTCCTTAGTTATCTCTTTTACTTTCTCTCCTATGCTCATATTTACCATCGACCACACCACTACCCTTGTACATCATTCTCTACATTCACTTCTACCTCCCTTTATAACCATTTGTCACTTTCTGCTCACTCTTATGAACTTATCCACCCACCTTTCCTGTTCCTCAGTCTGTATTCTCTTTTAAACTTCTTGTACCTTGAGAGGACCCTCTGACACCTCATCAACCACTGTTATATAATTTTGGATTGCCATGTATCTTTTACATAGCAAAACACCTGGCATAGAGCAACCCCTCACCCTGCTACAACCCTATTCAGTGAAGGAGTTTTCTCCTTTTCCTTTGTCTTTCAAGTTACTTAACAAATTTACTAATGCTTGTGTCACAAGAAAAAAAAAAAAACAAGCACCCAGTACACTCTGTAAAGTGGTTGGCATTAGGAAGGGCATCCAGCCATAGAAACCATGCCACAGTAAACAATGGAGCTCAACATAGTTCTTTGGTTCATTGAATCCTGACTAACAGTCCAACGCATGCCAACATGGAAGACAGATGTTAAACAGTGATGATGAAGATGAATGTATCTTAATTCCTAATTGTTTATTCTATGTTGAATTAAGATTAAGTTGTCATAAGGCGTAGGAGTGGCTGTGCGGTAAGTAACTGGCTTACCAACCACATGGTTCTGGGATCAGTCCCACTGCGTGGCACCTTGGGCAAGTGTCTTCTACTATAGCCTCAGGCCGACCAAAGCCTTGTGAGTGGATTTGGTAGACAGAAAGTGAAAGAAGCCCACCCAGGGACGATGATTGACTTTATTAATGGCGGTGCCCCAGCATGGCCACAGCTCATGAGCTGAAACTAGATAAGAATAAAAATAAAAAAATAAATTATATATGTATATATATGTACGTGTGTGTATATGTTTGTGTGTCTGCGTTTGTCCCCCCAACATCGCTTGACAACCGATGCTGGTGTGTTTACGTCCCCGTAACTAGCGGTTCGACAAAGGAGACCGATAGAATAAGTACTAGGCTTACAAAGAATAAGTCCTGAGGTTGATTAGCTCGACTAAAGGCAGTGCTCCAGCATGGCCACAGTCAAATGACTGAAACAAGTAAAAGAATAAAAGAGTATCTAAGAAAATATATATCCTGTTGATGTTTATTCAATTAAGAAAATGTTTGTTCTTCATTGTGAAGCGGACAAATTTTAATGAATTGGCAGAAACAGTAGAGTTATTGTCTACTTAATTCATGCTTCTGCATTTCATGTTCAACTCCAAGATTGATTTTCCTGTTTATTCCTCATGGATTTATGAGACAAAATATCCAGTTAGTAAAATAATTTTGTATCATAGTTGTGTAGCTATTGGAGTACCCAACTTATGTAATATATCTACTCTAGATATAAACTGTTGCCTGTGAGTTAACAAAATCATCATCATTGTTTAACATCCATTTTCCATGGTTGCATGGGTAGGACTAAATACTTGTCGATTTTCCAAACTTACTTATTGTACTTTGTGATGTTTGCTCAAAGCATATGAATTTTTAACTTTTCAGTTGGTGATCCAGCACCACTTTGATTTAGTTATATAATGAGGTCAGTTTATCTCCCAATGTATATTTAATGTGCTCTATAGTGGTGAAGTAAGAATTTAGAAAAACTGAACCCACTTTTCATTTTGAGTCCTAATTAATAATGATAATGAAATTATTGCATACAGTGCTCAAGTGCACCACAACTTGTCAGAAAGTGCGTATAAAGTATATGCAGTAGTGTACAAATGTCTGGAAAGCGAACAATGCATGAGTCAGATACATGCTTGTGTGTGTATGGAGGAGAGAAAATCAGGTGTGGTGTTGGCGAATCTCAGGAAGCATGGAAGTTTTGAAGGATTTAGTGCTCCGACAACTAACAACTGATGCCGGCAGTTTGTTCCATGCTTCAAACCAGTGACAGATCTTCTTCATAGCTACTTAATTTGTTTGAAACAATAGCCAAATCTCCTCAAATCACATTCTGTTAGCTTAAAACAAGGGCAAACTAAATAATGTAGTCCTAAATACACTGTGTCTGAAAAAGTTGGGATGGTCATTCCTAGATCACTTGTTTAATCTGAGCTGATCTGGAATGAAACAGCAACAACAATCCTATTTGTTACTCTTTACTCTTTTACTCTTTTACTTGTTTCAGTCATTTGACTGCGGCCATGCTGGTGCACTGCCTTTAATCGAGCATCTCGACCCCAGGACTTATTCTTTGTAAGCCCAGTACTTATTCTGTCGGTCTCTTTTGCCGAACCGCTAAGTAATGGGGACATAAACACACCAGCATCGGTTGTCAAGCAACGCTAGGGGGACAAACACAGACACACACACATATATATATATACATATATACGACAGGCTTCTTTCAGTTTCCGTCTACCAAATCCACTCACAAGGCTTTGGTCGGCCCGAGGCTATAGTAGAAGACACTTGCCCAAGGTGCCGCGCAGTGGGACTGAACCCGGAACCATGTGGTTGGTAAACAAGCTACTTACCACACAGCCACTCCCACTAACATTTCCTATGTCCTTGAATTAGTCACAGTCTCATTTCATCTCCTTCTCAACAGATCAATTTATCCCCGAAATGTAAATAAAATTCAATATAATTTAAATGATTTTATTTTTCCCCAAAAGGCACAGGTTGTGTTTGGTGGTACCACCAAGAGAAAATCTCCCAAAGAACCTATTGATTGCGTAACAGCTGAAGAATACGTCAGGTATACACATACACACATTTATGTGTCAGCTATTTATTATGTTTATGAATATTATTGAGCTTTGTTGTTTTAACTCTGTTACAGATGGACAAATCTGCATATATCTTTGTGCTTTGCTTACAAAAGTTTATGTCAATGTTAATTTGTTTTAATCAACTGTTTTATGCTTTGTGCTGATAATGAATCATACTGATTATGCCTCATTATCTGCATTGATATATAAAATATCCATCATACTATACAAACTTCACACTTTTTATATTGTTAATTACTGAAACATAGAGTAAACACATTCTACTATTGTCTATATACAAGTGTAATAAGCCAGTATGTGTAAGCCTTGACGATTGATAAATGTAAAATGTGTCTGCTAAATACTTAACCCTTTCGTTACTGTATTTATTTTGAGATGCTCTGTGTTTCTTCCAATTATTTTAAATATAACAAAGAATTTAGTAAAATAACATCGTTATCATTAAGCTAGTGTTAGGAACATAAATTGTGACTAACGTTTGGTTGAAGATTTGAATTCAAAACTTATGACATTTATACTAAAGAGCCAGAGCCGGTTTCAGCCGGGTTGATAACGAAAGGGTTAAACAGGTTCTAAACTTCTGGTACTAGGCTTCAGTTTCATATCTTACATTGAAAAGAGAGAAATCTTGCCCCATATATCTTAGGCAGCATGCCTAAATACCCTTGTGCGTATTCCTGACATCTTGATGAAGCAAGTCTCAAAGAATTTAGTGTACTGTCCAAATACACAGCAAATTTGAATTTAAAGATAAGACTTTTGAACTAAAGATCAAATACATAGGCGCAGGAGTGGCTGTGTGGTAAGTAGCTTGCTAACCAACCACATGGTTCCGGGTTCAGTCCCACTGCGTGGCATCTTGGGCAAGTGTCTTCTGCTATAGCCCCGGGCCGACCAATGCCTTGTGAGTGGATCTGGTAGATGGAAACTGAAAGAAGCCTGTCGTATATATATATATATATATGTATGTGTTTGTGTGTCTGTGTTTGTCTCCCTAGCATTGCTTGACAACCGATGCTGGTGTGTTTACGTCCCCGTCACTTAGCGGTTCGGCAAAAGAGACCGATAGAATAAGTACTGGGCTTACAAAAGAATAAGTCCCGGGGTCGATTTGCTCGACTAAAAGGCGGTGCTCCAGCATGGCCGCAGTCAAATGACTGAAACAAGTAAAAGAGTAAAGAGAGAGTATAGTATTCCATTTTACTATTTCACTTCTTCAATCCCTGTAAAATGTTTTAAATCATATTCTTGTGGTTACACTTACAATTAACCCTTTAACGTTCAGATTACTCTGTCAAACATAATGCTTATTTATTCACATTGTTTTGAATTAATCATAGATTATCTCTTATAGTTTCAAGATTTCAATTGTATGATTTATATTTCGTTTTTGGATTTGGTTTGCAAGATTCTTTATGTGAGTTCGTGTGTTGAAGCATATTCTGTTGTGTCTGGGGAGAGTCATTTCTTTTTGTGCCTTATAATGTAATACACTCACCGGTAAAATTTCCACTTTTTTCTTATTTTTATTTTCCTAAAATTTTCGTTGCATCTTGCAACCTTTTGACATTGTAGCATAAGTTTAAGAGGCTGGATCTGGCCATTTTGGACTTAAAATTAGTAGAATATTTTGGCCAGATATGACTGATTTAAATGCTAAAGGGTTAACCATGTAAATATACCTCCAAGACATCAAACTTGCTTTAAAACAAGAATTAATAATTATGTAAAGTGTGACTTCGTTACATGTACACCTAGACATATACCCACAAAAATGGTGTTCATTTCATCCATTTTTGCATGCTGGCATAGGTTAGATAGAGAAATATCAGTGGTAGGATTTTTATTCCTTTACTGCCCACAAGGGGCTACACACAAAGGGGACAAACAAGGACACACAAACAGATTAAATCGATTCCAGTGCATAACTGGTACTTATTTAATCAACCCCAAAAGGATGAGAGGCAAAGTCGACCTCGGCGGAATTTGAACTCAAAACGTATCGACAGACGAAATACCGCTGAGCATTTCACCCGGTGCGCTAACGTTTCTGCCAACTCGCCGCCTTTAGTGGTAGGATTTTGATGATCACATACTGTTACTGTTGCTGACCCTTACCTGTTTTTGGGGGTTTTTTTTATATTTTATTCTAGTGGATGATTTGTTGACAAATATTGTCAACAAATGTGACCAGTTGCAGCCAGTTACAAACAGTGACTTTGCTCTTTGTAACCCAGTGCAGATTCACTTAGGCATATGCACACACCACTCTACATTTTGCATGCATACAGATGTGTTTGACTGTGTTCTATAACCCAGAGTTGACTAAAGCCTTTTGAGTAGATTTGGTCGACACAAACTGAAAGAAGCCTCATATCTAATATCTAGCCACAGGAGTGGCTGTGTGATAAGTAGCTTGTTTACCAACCACATGGTTCCGGGTTCAGTCCCACTGCGTGGCAGTTGGGCAAGTGCCTTCTACTATAGCCTCGGGCCGACCAAAGCCTTGTGAGTGGATTTGGTAGACGGAAACTGAAAGAAGCCCATCGTATATATATATGTATGTGTGTGTGTGTGTTTGTGTGTCTGTGTTTGTCCCCCTAGCATTGCTTGACAACCGATGCTGGTGTGTTTACGTCCACTTAGCGGTTCGGCAAAAGAGACCAATAGAATAAGTACTGGGCTTACAAAAGAATAAGTCCCGGGGTCGAGTTGCTCGATTAAAGGCGGTGCTCCGGCATGGCCGCAGTCAAATGAATGAAACAATTAAAAGAGTAAAGAGTATATATATATGTGTGTGTGCGTGTGCATTTATATATATTCGTGTGGGTGTGTATACCCTTGTGTCTACACACCCTGATGGTTGTAAATATGCATTGTCATCATATAATTGATTGTTTCCTGTCTTCCATGTAAAACATGTCAGCTATGGGAAAATATTACTTTTATTGTTGTTGTTACTGTTGTCAATATATTGGGTGGAGCAGGTGTGGAACGAGAGGAAGAAAGAGCAATCAATATTACAGGTATTGGTACGAGAGGAAGAAAGAGCAATCAATATTACAAGTATTGGTACGAATGACTTAGACAATGACAAGTGAGTATCTATGTCATTTGAAGTGTCTGGCAGTGCATCAAGACCAGGTTTCAAGTCAGGATCAAGGCTGCAGAGATGAAGGAATTTGATGAATTGACTGAAAATTTGGTGTTCAGTGTATGTAGTGGGGATCTATCCTTGTTGCCATAACCACCCCAGTTAGACGAGAATAGTGTAGTAGTAGAGATACCAAATGCAGAAGTGGTGTTATAATTGAGAAAGTATTTATCATCATTGTGAGGGACGTCAATGTCGGGTAATTTGATGCCTATAGTGAACAGGAGTTGAGAGAGAAAGAGGAATTAAATGATGAATATGATGAATATAATTGGTTCCATAGACATGAAAGTAGACAGTAGCAATCAAGGGTGAAAGAATTTGGTCAATGTATCTGGATTGAACTCTGTCAGGCATTTGTGAATGAAAACTCTGAGCTAGCTGTAAATTGTTAAGCAGTTTGGGAGTGGAGTGGAAATACATAATGTAGGTACAGGGTGCATCATCATCATCATCGTTTAATGTCTGCTTTCCATGCTAGCATGGGTTGGACGATTTGACTGAGGACTGGCGAACCAGATGGCTGCACCAGACTCCAATCTGATCTGGCAGAGTTTCTACAGCTGGATGCCCTTCCTAACGCCAACCACTCCGAGAATGTAGTGGGTGCTTTTACATGCCACCGGCATGAGGGCCAGTCATGCGGTACTGGCAATGGCCATGCTCAAATGGTTCTTTTTATGTGTCACCTGTTTTTTCACATGCCACCAGCACAAGTGCCAGTAAGGTGATGCAGGTAACAATCACACTTGAATGGTGCTTTTTACGTGCCACTGGCACAGAAGCCAGTTAGCTGCTCTGGCAACAATCACACTTAGATGTTGCTCTTAGTACTCCACTAGCACGGATGCCAATCATCAAAATTGATATCGATTTCACTTGCCTCAAGAGGTCTTCGCAAGCAGAGTTTAGTGTCCAATGAAGGAAAGGTACGCATAAAGTGGGCTGGTTACACCCCTGGCATAGGACACAATGTCTCACTTGAGTTTGCCGAGTCTTCTCAAGCACAGCATATTTCCAAAGGCCACGGTCACTAGCCATTGTCTGGATCAGGCCCAATGTTCGAAGGTCATGCTTCACCACCTCATCCCAGGTCTTCCTGGATCTAACTCTTCCACAGGTTCCCTCAACCGCTAGGGTGTGGCACTTTTTCACACTGCTATCCACATCCATTCTCGCCACATGGACCTTGAATTAATGGTTGTGGCTGGAATAAGGAGAAAGAGACATGTTGGCATACAGGTATGACTTTATATTTGGAAGGAGCTCTCCTGGCACTGTGAGGGGAGCACCATACACAATTTCTGCGGTGTAAGTGTTGAGATTTTCTTTTGGGGTGGTACAGATTCCCAGCATCACCCATGGGAGTTGATCAATTCAATTTGGCCCCGTTAAGTCTGGTTGTCAGAGATTCCTTCAGGCAGGCTAGCAGCAAAACAAAGAAAACTTCCGATAGGAGAAGGAAAACAAAAGACTGTCAACAGTGAGTGTGAAACGAATCAGAGTGAATTAAGCAGAAATAACTGGCAACTTAAGCCCTATGTATTCGCATCTCCACTAGTTTGTTTACGTATAGCTTAAAGCTATACTCCTGGATTTTTCACCTAGCTCAGATTTTATTTCCCTTCGATTATCCTTATTCTCTTTGATTACCTTACCCAATTATATTGGATCTATTATTTAATGTGTGTGTGTTTGTGTGTCAATCATATACATTCCAATTTAATCTTTCTAAGAAGATATGCACATCAGTTGGAAATAATGTTTTGTTATGTTAATACCTTTATATTGCAGATGTGTTACCAGTGCCGGTGGCATGTAAGAGAACTTTCCGTTTCGCGACCGTTGCCAGCACCGCCCCGTTTCGTGTCCGTTGCCAGCCTCGCCTGGCCCTCGTGCCGGTGGCACATAAAAAGCACCATCCGTTCGTGGCCATTTGCCAGCTCTGTCTGGCACCAGTGCGGGTGGCACGTAAAAAGCACCATCCGTTCGTGGCCGTTTGCCAGCTCTGTCTGGCACCTGTGCGGGTGGCACGTAAAAAGCACCCACTACACTCACGGAGTGGTTGGCGTTAGGAAGGGCATCCAGCCGTAGAAACACTGCCAGATTTGACTGGGCCTGATGAAGCCTTCTGGCTTCACAGACCCCAGTAGAACCGTCCAACCCATGCTAGCATGGAAAACAGACGTTAAACGATGATGATACATACATATGTATGTATTAATGTGTATGTGTGTAAGTAGATATTTCTTTAGTTGTTATGGGTGTATATTTATGCATGTACTTGAAAATAGGAAATATAGTACAAAGAAATAAGTGTGTGTGTGTGTGTGTGTGTGTGTACCCTTATCTTAACATCAGTTGGTAGTTGTAAATAAGCTTCACTGTCACACAATCTCAATCGAAGGAGAGGGGCTTTCTCCGTCCGGGTTGCGGATCCGTGGAATAAGCTGCCGGACGAGATATAGTGAAGATGCCGACGACCGCTCGGTTCAAAGTCTCCCTTGACCTCAAGTGGCCTGAACTCTTTACATGAACACCACCCTGTACATAACTCCATGTCCCCCTACATGGCCTTGCTTTTTTGCTTTTTAAGCCAAAAAATTAACTAACTAACAAGTAATGTTTTGGCCATAAGGAAATATTACCTTGCCTGGAAATCAGGGAAGGTTAGCGACATGATGGATATTCAGGTGTAGAAAAATCTCCTTCTACAAATTTTATCTGGCTGATACATGCATGGGAAAGTAGACAGCAATTGATGGTGGTGGCGGCAGCAGTAGCAGCAGCGGCGTCATCATTGTCATTGTTTGTTTGTTAGTTAGTTAGTTAATTAGTTAGTTAATTTTTTGGCTTAAAAAGCAAAAAAGCAAGGCCATGTAGGGGGACATGGAGTTATGTACAGGGTGGTGTTCATGCAAAGAGTTCAGGCCACTTGTGGTCAAGGGAGACTTTGAACCGAGCGTTCGTCGGCATCTTCACCATCTCGTCCGGCAGCTTGTTCCACGGATCCGCAACCCGGACGGAGAAAGCCCCTCTCCTTCGATTGAGATGAAATCGTCACAGATAGCGCAGATAGTTTGTGTATGTGTGTGCGTGTGTGTATTTTGTTTTTCACTATTATATATTGACAAAAGGTATAACATTCTTGAGAAATAAAAAAAAAAACCCCAGAGAACAGAAGTTTTATATTTGTCCATGAAACCTCTCCAGTTCCCTTTTACGACTTTTACTGTTATTTGGTGTTGAATTTAGGCTTCGAAAGCTACAGATGGAAAATGCTGCAGCATTGAAATATGGGGATGATGTGAGCAAAGGTTAGTTGAATTAGTACCTTTTTTCTTTTCTTTTTTGTCAATTATTTTCTTTCCTATGTTATATTTTGTTAAGAGAGGGGGTAAAATTAATTTTTCAGTATTTCCAATTATTAAGGGCTTTTGTGCTTTATCATAACAGAATCATTTCCATTTATATAACAGCTATTTTCTATTCAATCCACTTTTATAGATTTACAAAAATTCCCTTCCCCACTCTCTCTCTCCCCTCAAACATACACCCCCCCCCCACACACACACATTTATCTATGACAGTAATAGATAACAGCTTTTCTGTTAGGCATGTTAAATACGGTTTCAGTTTCCTCCTCTAATGTCGTTAATTAATGAAGGTTCATCCTGTAACCCAATTAGGTCATTAGAGTACCACTGCAGATCTAGGGTTCGTGTAACTCAAGGAAAAGATATCGAAATGATTTCTCTTTTGCTGCAAAGACAGAGACTTGGAGATGCCACTATGAAAGGTTGCTAAATGAAGAGAAGGAATGGGAGAAAGTGAGTCTGCCAAATGTCAACCCAACAGAGGGACCAGCTATCCAAATTGACAGTACCTTGGTAGATAAAGCAATGAAGAGTATGAAGACAGGGAAAGCCCCTGGCCCATCAGGAATCACCGCAGAGATGCTTAAAATATCTGGCAGTGTCAGCTATAGTCTAGTCATCCGTATAGTCAATCAGGTGATACATGAAGGAGTCGTACCCAATGACTGGTGTAGCAGCACCATAGTCAACTGCTACAAAGGTAAAGGTGATGCATTAGCTAGGAATAATTACAGTGGTATCAAGTTATGGGATCAGATAATGAAAGTCACGGAGATCGTCATAGCCCAGCTAATTAGGAAGAGAGTTAGTTTAGACAAGATGCAGTTTGGATTTGTACTAAGGAAAAGCACCACTGATGCTATATTAGACTGTATGACACACTCACTTGCCCCCTTTCACCTCCTTGTTGCTTCACCTGTCTTCATCATCTGTTTTCTTTAACTATATATAAATATCATCATCATAATCATCATTTAACGTCCGCTTTCCATGCTAGCATGGGTTGGACGATTTGACTGAAGACTGGTGAACCAGATGGCTACACCAGGCTCCAATCTTGATCTGGCAGAGTTTCTACAGCTGGATGCCCTTCCTAACATCAATCACTCCGAGAGTGTAGTGGGTGTTTTTACGTGCCACCGGCATGAGGGCCAGTCAGGCGGTACAGGCAATGGCCATGCACAAATGGTGTATTTTATGAGCCACCAGCACAGGAGCTAGTCCAGTGGCACTGGCAACAACCTTGCTCGAGTGTTTTTTCACGTGCCACCAGCACAAGTGCCAGTAAGGTGATGCTGGTAATGATCACGCTCGAATGGTGCTTTTTACGTGCCACCGGCACAGAAGCCAGTTAGCTGCTTGGATGATGCTCTTACCACTCCACTAGCACGAATGAGCAATGATCACGCTCATCATCATCGTTTAACATCCGTTTTCCATGCTGGCATGGGTTGGACAGTTCAACTGGGGTCTGGGAAGCCAGAAGGCTGCGCCAGGCCCAGTCTGATCTGGCAGTGTTTCTACAGCTGGATGCCCTTCCTAACGCCAACCACTCCATGAGTGTAGTGGGTGCTTTTTATGTGCCACCCGCACAGGTGCCAGGCGAGGCTGGCAAACGGCCACGATAGGATGGTGCTTTTTCCGTGCCACTGGCACGGAGGCCAGTCGGGGTGGCGCTGGCAACGGCCACGTTCGGACGGTTCTCTTACGTGCCACCGGCACTGGTATCTCAGATGGTGTTTTTAGCACTCCACTAGCACGGATGAGAGAAAGAGAGAGAATATAAGGACCTTTGGTAAAAGGAATGAATGTATTAAAATGGACTCCAATAAATCACTAGCAGGATGAGAATGCAAAATAAAAGAATGACTTTCATGTTTAAAAAAATAGTCCAACATTTTATTGTTTATGCCAACCATTTACTCTATGGTTGCATTTAATATTCTGCTGCAAGATACAATGAAATTAAACACATTGCTTTCATTCTTTTATAATTTCTTACTTGTTACTCATTTTTTCCCTTAATTTACAGGCATTGAATGGGACCACATGATAAAGAATCTGACTGAAGCTTGCATGAAATTCGAAATTCTCAGCACTAACTGCCGTAACCCAGTAAGAATAACTTTATAATACGGCCCTTTTTATCATAATAATCCTTAGCTTAAAATATCTAGATTTTTTTTGTTTTTAATCTGTTATGATTTAGACAGATCTTCAGTGCAGCAATTATCATTTTTGGCAATGAGGGAGACTTTAACACAGCAACTTGGCTTGCAAGAAATAACAGCCAAACATCCCCCAAATCACAACCTTCCATAAAAAGTGGGAGGATACATTAGATATTGTAGTTCTTGAGATACAGACAAGCTTGTCATGGCTGGAATGCCTTCAGTCATAGGTCTGTTTGATTGGAGTTGATCTGGGCCTAAACAACAGCAACAAATTTCTGCTCAGGCAAAAGGCAGATGGTAGGAAGCCTATGTAAAGAATATAAGATACAGAATGGTAATAAGACAGCCAAGGCTGGAGAGTAACAACTCAAAATGGTCCATTTGAAAGGTAATATTGGTTCACAAATGGCCTGAGAGAGTGCCAGGGTGCGAAAGGGATCAGTTGATATAATCAAAAGATGTGGACACGATGGTATGAACACATGGATGATACACCATGTGGCCATTGCTGTCTTTATTGCTTTCCATGCTTGCATGGGTTGGACAGATGTCATTGAGACAGGTTTTCTAAGGCCAAGTATCTTTCCTGTTGCCAACCCCTGTCTATAGTATATCTCCATGGTCAGGCACATTTTCACAGAATATACTGGAAATGAATAATACCGTTTGTATGACAGTGGCATTCATTTACAACAACCATGCCATGTCAAAACAAGACACAAACACATACACATTTTCACTTACTCACACACGATGGGCTTCCATATAGCTTCCATCTACCAAATGCACTCAAAAGGCTTTGGTTGGCCTGGGGCTGTAGTAGAAAACACTTTTTAACCCTTTAGTATTTAAACCGGCCATATCCGGCCAAAATATTTAATCTGTTTTATGTTCAAACTGACCAGATCCAGGCTCTCACACCTACCCTACTATGTTATTCTACATTGAGTAATTACACCATCAAGATCTTGAAGGTATGAGATAATGCATGATTAATTCAAATTAATGTGAATCAATAAGCATTATGCTTGATAGAATAATCTGAACACTAAAGGGTTAAACCTCTGCCTCATTTTTTCTTTCATGGAATGTCAACATTCTTCAAGTTGCACATGTATTAACCCTCACATGCGCTCTCTCTCTCTCTCTCTCTCTCTCTTACATAAACACACACACACTATGGGCTTCCGTACAGTCTTTGTCTACCAATTAAACTCAGCTTGAGGCTGTAATAAGAAACTTGCCCAAGATGTCATACAGTGAGATAAAACTCAAGAACTCAAAATTGCACAGTAGAAAACACACTCCATAGTTATACTGTCATACCTACACCTATTAATCTTGAAGAATACAATCTGTAAGATTTGACCTCACTAGTCTAAAAGGGCCTGCAAAGTAAAATTCCAAGTGCCCTTCTGCACCACTTCAGTCTAACATATCAAACAACAATTTCAAATCTTCTAAAAGACACATTATACACGATAACATAATCTAAGATGAAGAAATTATATTTTCTCTCAACAGCTCAAGTTAGACCTGTCTGATACGTCCAAAAATATGGAAGATCATGTTGACAATTGTGGTGGCCCTTTTGTCATGTATAATTGTGCTCGTCTAGCAATGCTTTTTCGGAAATTTGACGAAGATGTTAAAAACGGTGAGCATTATTATTTTTGTTGCTGTTGTTGTCGTTTATCATTAACAGTGGCGCAGGAGTGGGTGTGTGGTAAGTAGCTTGTTTACCAACCACATGGTTCCGGGTTCAATCCCACTGCATGGCACCTTGGGCAAGTGTCTTCTACCATAGCCTCGGGCAGACCAAAGCCTTGTGAGTGGATTTGGTAGACGGAAACTGAAAAGAAGCCCCTTGTATATATGTATATATGTATATATATGTGTGTGTGTGTTTGCATGTCTGTGTTTGTCCCCCTAGCATTGCTTGACAACCGATGCTGGTGTGTTTATGTCCCCGTTACATAGCGGTTCGGCAAAATAGACCGATAGAATAAGTACTGGGCTTACAAAAGAATAAGTCCCAGGGTCGAGTTGCTTGATTAAAGGCGGTGCTCCAGCATGGCCACAGTCAAATGACTGAAACAAGTAAAAGAGTGGATTGGCAGAACTAAATGCCTTACGGTATTTAGTTTGATAAATATAGAGAAGCAGTCAAGTTAAGATAGTGCACCATCAGTCAAGATACTACAGTTGATATAATTCGTTGTTCCCTTGCCCAAAATTTCTGTCCTTGTGCTTCTATACGAAATAATTATTACCATTAGTAAAAAGTGTGGAGGTGTGTGGCTTAGTGGTTAAGGTGTCAGCATCATGATCGTAAGATTGTGGTTTCGATTCCTGGACTGGGCAATGTGTTGTCTTCTTGAGCAAAACACTTCATTTCATGTTGCTCCAGTCCACTCAGCTGGCAAAAATGAGTAACGCTGTGATGGACTGGCGTCCCGTCCTGCTGGGGAACACATACGCCATAGAAACTGGGCCCATGAGCCTGGCTAGGCTTTAAAAGGGCGCATCTATTTAAAGTGGAGGCATGTGGTTTAGTGGTTAGTGTGTCAGCATCATGATCGTAAGATTGTGGTTTCGATTCCTGGATCGGGCAACGTGTTGTGTTCTTGAGCAAAACACTTCATTTCACGTTGCTCCAGTCTACTCAGCTGGCAAAAATGAGTAACGCTGCAATGGACTGGCGTCCCGTCCAGCTGGGGAACACATACGCCATAGAAACCAGGAAACCGGGCCCATGAGCCTAGCTAGGCTTTAAAAGGGTGCATTTATATTTTTTTATTAGTAAAAAGCACCAGTAAAGTGGTTGCTGTTAGGAAGGCATCTGGCCATAGAAACCAAGCCAATACAGATTAAGGAACCTGGTACAACTCCTGACCTTGCCAGTTCCTGTTAAGCCATCTGACCCATGCCAGCATAGAAAATATTTGTTAAATGTTGATGATGATGATTATCACTCTCAAATTACTAAAGATTAGGTCTTCAGATTTTTCTTGTGTTACATTCTTAGCAATAACATGTTAATTTCTTCCATGCTTTCCTTTGCTGTGTGCATACATCATCATCATCATCATCGTTTAACGTCCGCTTTCCATGCTAGCATGGGTTGGACGGTTTGACTGAGGACTGGCGAACCAGATGGCTTCTGTGCCGGTGGCACATAAAAAGCACCATCCAAACGTGGCCGATATCAGCGCTGCCTTGACTGGCTTCTGTGCCGGTGGCACATAAAAAACACCATCCGAACGTGGCCGATACCAGCGCCGCCTTGACTGGCTCCAATCTTGATCTGGCAGAGTTTCTACAGCTGGATGCCCTTCCTAACGCCAACCACTCTGAGAGTGTAGTGGGTGCTTTTACATGCGGCACAAGGGCCAGTCTGTGTATATGTCTGTATATGTATGTAGAAGAAAGAATAATGTTTAAATAATTTAGATGATTGTATTATGTGTTGCCAAACATGACAAAGTTACACGCTTTTTTATTTTGTGCTCAATCTTCTCATACTTTAATTTTCCACTTCAGGTATCTACCCTAGTCTGCCTAACTTGTCGCAGTGTGATATGAGTCTTCTTAAACTTGAGGTAAGTAATTGCTATTGAAGTAAGTAAGGTGCATGGCTCAGTAGTTAGAGCGTCAGGCTTACAATCATGAGCTATTGAGTTTGATTCCCAGACCAGGCTGCGTGTTGTGTTCTTGAACAAGACACTTTATTTCATGTTGCTTCAGTTCACACAGCTGTAGAAATGAGTTGTGATGTCACTAGTGCAAAGCTGTATCGGCCTTTGCTTTTCTCTTGGATAACATCAATGGTGTAGAGAGGGGTGGCCGGTATGCACGGGCCACTGCTGGTCTTCCTTAAATAACCTTTCGCAGACTTGTGCCTCAGCGGGTAACTTTCATTTATGACTGTAGGGGTTTTTACCCTTTTTTGTATTGTTTAACCCAGGTCAGTTGCATAGTTTATTGGTGGCTATCCACATGAACAGATGTGACCCTGTGTATGCTAGAGATTCTGGTAGTGACAGCAGGAAGCTCTTCCCTTGTATATCTTTTACTTGTTTCCGTCATTTGACTGTGGCCTTGCTAGGGCACTGCCTTGAAGGATTTTTAGTCAAACAAATCAACCCCAGGGCTTATTTTTTTAAAGCCTTCTCTTTTGTTGAACTGCTAAGTTATGGGGATGTAAACACACCAACACTGGTTGTCAAGCTGTTGTGGGGAACAAACATAGGCACAAAGAAACACACACACACACAAAACAGGCTTCTTTCAATTTCCATCTACCAAATCCATTCACAAAGTTTTGGTCAGCCTGAGGCTATGGTAGAAGACACTTGCCCAAAGTGCCACAGAGTAGGACTGAACCTGGAACCATGTAATTGGGAGGCAAGCTTCTTACCACACAGCCACACCTGCACCTATATCTGTATAACTATAAAATCAGTACTGCTCTAGTGACCCAGAACAATACCTTATTGTTTAATGTATAATTGGCAACACCACTCATTTACATATATCAGCTATATCATCCAAACATAGTTTCATCATCATCATCATCATCGTTTAACGTCCGTTTTCCATGCTAGCATGGGTTGGACGGTTTGACCGGGGTCTGGGAAGCCAGGGGCTGCAGCAGGCTCCAGTCTGATCTGGCAGAGTTTCTACAGCTGGATGCCCTTCCTAACACCAACCACTCCAAGAGTGTAGTGGGTTCTTTTTACGTGCCACTGGCACAGGTGCCAGGGGAGTCTGGCATCGGCCACGATCGGTTGGTGCTTTTAACGTGCCACCGGCACGGAAGCCAGTCAAGGCGGCGCTGGTATCGGCCACGTTCGGATGGTGTTTTTTATGTGCCACCGGCACAGAAGCCAGTCAAGGCGGCGCTGATATCGGCCACGTTTGGATGGTGCTTTTTATGTGCCACCGGCACAGAAGCCAGTCGAGGCGGCGCTGGCATCGGCCACATTTGAATGCCTTAAATAATAAAACAAATGCATGAATCTTTTATTCAATATTTCTTATTTGTTTTGTTTTTTTTTTTACTTTCAGGAAGAATGGACACTTCTTTATAATTTTGTGGAACCATACCCCAGTTTAGTACAGAGCACTGTCCCTACCATCGGAGATTGTTTATATTTAAATATTCAAACTCATAAGGTAATTTAACAATTATATTTGATAACTATTCTTCTTTTACACACCAAGTCAGGGTATTAATAGAAATTACTTTCTCAGTCAGAAAGATATCAATAGTAAAGTTCTACTTGGCAAAATTTGAATTCTGAAGGACATGGTACCGAATTAGATAAACCTATTTGTGGAAAGCACTCATTCTTCTTTGAGTTTCAGACAATAGTTCTGTCATTCTAACTAGTTCAGAAGAATCATGAATCTCAAATCTTTATATATAAAAGTCAAGTTGTGTGTCTGTCTCCTACGATTTAGATTCCTAACTACTCCCACATTTTGCGGTGCAGTTTAACCAAAACCGGGTATCTTATAGTCGTGATTCATATTGAGCCCTTCTGGGTATTAGCGCATGTCTACGATGAGTCTACGATTTAAAAAAAATTTACCATCATTTTTTTCCCATTTTTAATGCATTTTTTTTTTGCTATTATATAAGGGAAGTAGCTCTCTAAAAATGTATTATTAAATCTCAGAACATAAAAAGCTACAGTAACACCCCCCTTTGTGGTTAGCCATATTGAGATGGCTATTATACTTTACATCTCTAAAAATGCTTATATAGTTATTTCCCTTACAAACCCGAGCAACGCCGGGCAATACTGCTAGTAGTATATAAACTATTTTAAGATTTATAAGAACGACTTTCAAACTTTGAAGCTTGGCATCTTGAAGTTGGTTTATACTGATATCATTCTTTGCTGTTAGTATGTAAATATGTTATTTTCATGAATTACTGTTATAGTAGAAAGGCTTCTTCTTCTTCTTTTTCTTCTTCTTCTTCTTCTTCTTCTTCTCCTTCTTCTTCTTCTTCTCCTCCTCCTCCTCCTCCTCTTCCTCCTCCTCCTCCTCCTCCTCCTCCTCCTCCTCCTCACTGCTGCTGCTGCAGTGAGCATGCTAGACGAAACGCTTAGCGGTATTTCGTCTGCCGTTACGTTCTGAGTTCAAATCGCACCGAGGTCGACTTTGCCTTTCATCTTTTCGGGGTTGATAAATTAAGTACCAGTTGCACACTGGGGTTGATCTAATCGGCTGACCCCTTCCCCAAAATTTCAGGCCTTGTGCCTTTAGCAGAAAGGATTATTATTATTATTATTTAAAAAAAATTTTTTTTTTTTGGAGGTGGCAAGCTGGCAGAATCGCTAGCACGATGGTAGAAATGCTTATGGGTATTTTGTCTGCCTTCATGCTCTGAGTTCAAATTCCACTGAGGTTGACTTTACCTTTCATCTTTCCGAGGTCAATAAATTAAGTACCAGTGAAACACTGGGGGTCAATGTAATCAACTAGCACCCTCCCCTAAAATTTCAGGCTTTGTGCCTATAGTAGAAAGGATTATTATTATTAATATTATTTTGTCTTCTCTCCATAGCTTCGTCTGAAAGAAAAAACATGAAAGCTAAATGTTTCACTTCAAATATCCAATTTATACTTCAGGTTACTGGTTTTTTGGTGTCATTAAGTCACTGCTTAAGTTCCTACTACAGTCGAGTTCATGTTCTTGGCGTAAGTATACTTGTTTTGTACCTTGCACTAATTTGTTTACTACCTCAGGGATTTCATTATCATCATCGTTTAATGCGTCCATCTTCCATGCATGCATGGGTAGGACAGATGACAGGAGCCAGCAAAGTAGAAAAACTACCCTAGGCTACTGTATCTGTTTTGGATGAGATTTTGCAGCTGGATGCCCTTCCTAACACCAGCCATTCTGTAGAGCGGGCTCAGTGTTTTTTACGTGGCACTAGCACTGTTTCTCTCAGAGCCTTTTGTAGCTCTGTCTAATTATCCCATCCCCACCTTTTTTTTTTAGGGTGTGCTCTCTTCCTCCTTCCTTATGGGTTCCAAGTCAGGATGACTCAGGGTCTGTGAGTTTCCTTGGTTACCCTGGGTGGTATTTTCTTCCCTATTGGGAAATTTGATTTGTCATAATTCTTTTGTTTAACATCATTGTTTATATGCTTATGTAAATCCCCACTATTGTTTGTTTTTGTATTGTTCCAAATGTTTTTATAGAATTATTATTATTATTATTATTATTATTATTATTATTCAGTGAGAGAGCAGTGCATGCCATCAAAGTGACACTGGGGTAAAATATACGAAGCCCAATATACCCATCATGGCTACCCATGAGATAAGGGTACACTAGGCACATGCATCACAACCATATATGCACATGGTGATCTCATATCAAGATAAACAGCGCATGACCTTGCAGGTGGGGCCCACTTAGAATTTTCTTCTGGTCGAATAGCCCATCCCACTCAAAAGGTCCTTGAATAAGGGTTGTTTAAGGATGTTGAACGAACCACTCCTGTTTCCGAAGGTGAATTATCCAAACCTCCAAGAATCCCTCTCAACACATGGCTATGATACTCCCCCACTACTTCTGGTCATGATCAGAGATGGACATATCGTCAGCCACTAAGGGACTTGGTCAACTGGTTAAGGTCAAACAACTGACAAGAAAATCTGTGTTATTGAGCAGAATATTTGCTGCAGCCCATCTTTTATACCAAGACAAAACAATGTACATGATAACACTTCCAATCAGTTAAGATCAGCAGCACTGAGAGCCTCTGCCTGGTACTGCATCAGTATTATTATTATTATTATTATTATTATTATTATTACATGTTTGACTTTTGCTTTATATTTGTACAAGTTGGCTCCAAGTCTCACCCAGAGACCTCAAGAGACAACAGGTTGGAAGTTCCCGTTGTTGTTATGCCTAGTGTACCATATATTTGGGGTTTTTTTCTTCTCTCTTCTTCTTTTTTTTTTATTATTATTATTATTATTATTATTATTATTATTGTTATTATTATTATTATTATTGTTATTATCATTACTATTATTATTGTCATCTTTATTATTATTATTATTACTATTATCGTCATCTTTATTATTATTATCATTATTATTACTATTATTATTGTTACTATTATTATTATTATTATTTTTATTATCATTATTATTATTATTATTACTATTATTATTATTATTATTATTATTATCTGTATTATTGCAGGAGCCACGTCGACATCTTTTACCTTTGATGTACGCTCGATTACATCTTCTTACTGCTGTTCACCAAGTCATGTTAAATGGCCTGCAACTGCTCAACATTGAACCAGCTTCACAACTGTAACATTTGGCAGAAAATCCAACAGATTGTGTATGTGTGTATGTGTGTGTGTATGTGTGTGTGTGTGTGCGTGTGTGTGTGTGTGTGTGAACCTGCATGTGTGTGTGTATGCAAATATCTTTCTTACTCTCTCTGCTTGAGAGTCTATTTATCTATACAATAAATATTTATATACACATAAAGATTGATGTTTGTTACAATGTAAATCCAAATGCACAAGAAGTATCATTTGTTTCCCATTTTGTACAAGAACATGTCCAGCCATTGGCAAATATTACCTCGCTTGGAAACAGGTAAGGGTTGCTGATAGGAAGCACACCCAGCAGTAGAATATCGTCTGCTTCAATAAACTTGATCCAACCCATGCAAGCATGGAAAAGTGGACATTAAAACAATGATGGTAATATAACAATATATCTTTTAATCCATAATTTGAATGGCTATCTCCGGTTCTAGCACACATAACCTTATATGTATATATCATCATCATCATCATTGTCGTTTAACATCCACTTTCCGTGCTAGCATGGGTTGGACGGTTCAACTAGGTTCTGGGAAGCCCAAAGGCTGCACCAGTCCAGTTAGATCTGGCAGTGTTTCTACATCTGGATGCCCTTCCTAACGCCAACCACTCCATGAGTGTAGTGGGTGCTTTTTACGTGCCACCGACACAGGTGCCAGACGAGGCTGGCGAACGGCCACGCTCGGATGGTGCTTTTTACATGCCACCAGCACGGAGGCCAGGCGAGGCTGGCAACGGCCACGATCAGATGGTGTTTGTTATGTGCCACTGGCAGGGAGGCCAGGCGAGGCTGGCAACGGCCACGATCGGATGGTGTTTGTTACGTGCCACCGGCACGGAAGCCAGTCGATGAGGTGCTGGCTATAGCCACATTCGGATGGTTCTCTTACGTGCCACCGGCACTGGTATCACAACTACAAATTCCATATATATATATATAATGACCTTCAAACATTAGGCCTTCTAGTATGTCAGCCCTGGTCAAACTGTCCAGCAGATACCAGCATGGACAACAGATGCTAAATTATGATGACGAAGTAACAAAATGACTCATGGTCCGAGAATTTCATGCCTCGATACTTATCAAAGTGCCAACACAAGCAAAACTCTCAGAACTTGAGTTACAAAATACCAATGCACAAATCAGTCAGCCCTTGAGTTACTCTGTTACTTCTGCTAAATATCAGTAAATATATATATATACATATCATCAATCCATACATCGTGCTAGCCCGTCCAACCCGTGCTAGCATGGAAAACGGACGTTAAACGATGATGGGGATTTCTATCACAAGCTTGTAATGAGCGTTATTACAATTTTGCATTGAAAAAGTGTCCGACTTGATTTTTTCCCGCCAAAATTAATGCCACGTGGAGAAAATCCTTTAGGTAGGAGGAGACGCCACCCTTCCTGTGCATGCGTGAAAAATCTTCATGCCAATATGCTGCTTCAGTTCCCAGCTGTTATGCCTAGAGTACTGACGTGTATTTTCGTTTTCATGCAAGATGAACAATCGCTTTGAGCAGAGACCATAAACCTACGTCTCATCAGCAGTGATGATGGTCTTCATGAAGCTTTTGTTGTGGTTTACACAACCCAGCATGTCCTGAGCGATTTGCATGCGAAAGCACCTTGGGGACGATCACGCTGATACTCTACACGTGCACAATTTTTCCGTTAAAATAGAATGCACTAATCCTGTGCTTACCCATACTTCATGAGCAAATTCCTGGATTCTTGGATGACGGCCTTCCATGCCTATTCGTCAAACCTTCTCAATTGGCTTCTCATTTTGCTTTGTGAATGACGTGCCTTGCTTTCCATCTATCTTTCTGTTTGCAGATCTCTGACTCTTTTTCTTATTTCTTTATTGCCCACAAGGGGCTAAACATAGAGGGGACAAACAAGCACAGACAGAAGGATTAAGTTGATTACATCGACCCCAGTGCGTTACTGGTACTTAATTTATTGATCTCGAAAGGATGAAAGGCAAAGTTGACCTCAGCGGAATTTGAACTCAACGTAATGGCAGACGAAATACCTATTTCTCTACTACCCACAAGGGGCTAAACACAGGGAGGACAAACAAGGACAGACAAATGGATTAAGTCGATTACATCGACCCTAGTACGTAACTGGTATTAATATATCAACCCCGAAAGGATGAAAGGCAAAGTCGACCTCGGCGGAATTTGAACTCAGAACGTAACGGCAGACGAAACACGGCTATGCATTTCGCCCGGCGTGCTAACGTTTCTGCCAGCTCGCCGCCTCCCTGTCCCTTTTTCTTCTCCTTTTTACCCTTCCCTATCAGATGTGCGTTTGTCCGAAATTCTTTCCATCACGTATTTCTATACATACATTGATACATGCTCTATTTAATCATTGACTTATTAATTAATTCGTTATTCACACAGCAATTAATTTATGATATTCATTTCTGTATGATTACAATTTTGATTATATTCAGCTTGTCATTAACGTGCTTAACTTTATCTTTCTTTCTTTTACTTGTTTCAGTCATTTGACTGCGGCCATGCTGGAGCACTGCCTTTAATCGAGCAACTCGACCCCGGGACTTATTCTTTTGTAAGCCCAGTACTTATTCTATCGGTCTCTTTTGCCGAACCGCTAAGTAACGGGGACATAAGCACACCAGCATCGGTTGTCAAGCAATGCTAAGGAGACAAACACACACACGCATATATATATATATATATAAATATATATACAACAGGCTTCTTTCAGTTTCCGTCTACCAGATCCACTCACAAGGGTTTGGTCGGCCCGAGGCTATAGCAGAAGACACTTGCCCAAGGTGCCACGCAGTGGGACTGAACCCGGAAGCATGTGGTTGGTAAACAAGCTACTTACCACACAGCCACGCCTGTGCCTATCGTTGGCTATGTTTGAAACAGTTGTACCACTTCTTGATCTGAGCGTTGCCCATGGCTTCATTGCCAAAAGCCTGCTGAATATTCTGGATGATTTGAGCTTGAGCATCATTAAGCTTATGACAAAACTTGATATACGTATGTATGCTTGTGTGTATGTACATATGTATGTTGATGTGGAAGTTCTTCCACGGGACCTGAGCAAGGGTTTTTACGGTCCATCGTAGGATGAAAAAGAAGGAAAGCACTTGCCACCAGAACCCTGTTCTATGCCTCAAATCTCAAGAATCTTTCTTGAGATTCTTGCGGAATACAGGATGATACTTTTCTGCAGATCGACAATGCGAGTTTCAATTCCATTTGGAAATGTATGGCGTCATACTATTCTGGGTACAGGAAACTAAAATAGATCAAACCTAATATTTGAATCTGGTCAGCGATCACTTTGATAGTGAAGTGTGGTAAAACATGCTCCTGTACAGGGAAATGTTGATGTGATGAAGGGAGTAAGCTTACGCACAGCGCAAACATTGGATCACTAGAAAAAAAAAAACCGTCTGTGCAGGTTGTTCAGCAAACCGGGGGCTCAGTAAGACATTGCAGAAGTCTCATTTGCCATATATGTATATAAATAATTATATTAATTATAATAAAGGGTTAATTGCAACAAGTTGTTCAAAACCACATTCTGTTTGTTTGTGGAGAGTTTTTTACTAGTAGGAGAAATGGTGACCTATTTAGCTGCCATTTCTAATATTTTCAGTATGTGGTTTTGAGCAACTTGTTGCAATTAACCCTTTATTATAATTAATATAATCCTTACCAAATATGGTATTTTCCATACCGATAAAACTACTAGGTGAAATTTATTAATTTTATTAAATTAATTATATTTCACCCTTTTTGTATTTTATATAAATAATTAGTTAGGAGGTTACGTGTGTGCATACATAGTTGAATTTACTTAGTCATCACGACATTTTTACAATAATAAATTTGCTTGTTAACTTGTGCACAACGCTATGAATGTCTGTTTGTAGACTAGTGATTTTTGTATGCACCTTTCATTATACATAACATTGTTAATACCACAAATTACGCGAAGATTCACTTCATCACATAAACCTTAGTGTCCAAAAACCATAAGAATTTACACACTGGGACATATCTTACAGCAAGTCTACTTAACAAATATTCTGCGGAATATCATCATCATCATCATCATCATCATCGTTTAACGTCCGTTCTCCATGCTAGCATGGGTTGGATGGTTCGACCGGGGATCTGGGAAGCCAGAAGGCTGCACCAGGCTCCAGTCTTATCTGGCAATGTTTCTACAGCTGGATGCCCTTCCTAACGCCAACCACTCCGTGAGTGTAGTGGGTGCTTTTTACGTGCCACCTGCACAGGTGCCAGGCGAGGCTGGCAATGCCCACGGTCGGATTGGTGCATTTTACGTGCCACCGGCACGGAAGCCAGTCGATTATTATTATTATTATTATGATATTATTATTATTATGATTATTATTATTATTATTATTATTATTATGATAAAAGAATTAATTAATTTATTTATTAGTATTATTATTATCATTATTATTATTATTATTATTATTTTTATTATTATTATTATCATTATTATTATTATTAATATTATTATTATTATTATTATTATTATTATTATTATTATTATTATTATTATTCTAGTGCATGCTAAATTAGTTAGCAGGTAATTTTATCTTGAGGCTTTGTGACAAATTTCCTCAAATCTTAAGAATCTTTCTTAGGATTGTTACAGAATATATGATGCTACTTTTCTGCAGGCCGACAATGCGAGTTTCAATTCCAATTTCTTTCAGTCTTTTAGGTAGCATTTTGGATCTTGTGCCAAGTTTACCACAGGAATAATTGTTGTCTTGGTCTCTCACAGTCTCCTCAGCTCCCTGGCTTGATCCAGGTAATGATATACTAAAATTACAATAATTCAGGACAATTATAACTACCTCTCCTCACAAAATTCTCAACACTTCTGGAATGTACTTCGTAACTTGTGGAACTTTGAGAGTTAAAAAGAATTAAATTAATTAAGTATATTCTTTTGACGGAAGAGGTAGACCCAAGAAAACCTGGGACAAGGTGGTGAAGCACGACCTTCAAACTTTAGGTCTCACCGAGGAAATAACTAGAGACCGAGACCTATGGAAGTATGCTGTGCGTGAGAAGACCCAGCAGGACAAGTGAGGCCATAATCCCGTGGCCTACACCTGGGATGTAGCCAGCCCACTTATGCATACCTTCCCTTCTTGGGACACAAAACTCCACTTGTAAAGACCTGTTGAGGCAAGTGAAAATCAAAATCGTAATCTATCAACATCAATGGAATTTGTAGCTGTGATACCAGTGCCGGTGGTACATAAGAGAACCATCAGAACGTAGCCGTAGCCAGCGCCGCACGACTGGCCTCCATGCCGATAGCACGTAAAAAGTACCCACTACACTCACGGAGTGGTTGGCGTTAGGAAGGGCATCCAGCTGTAGAAACACTGCCAGATCAGACTGGAGCCTGGTGCAGCCTACTGGCTTCCCAGACCCCAGTTGAACCGTCCAACCCATGCCAGCATGGAAAGCGGACGTTAAATGATGATGATGATTCTTTTGACATTAAAACTAATTCGCAAATTTCCTTCTCTAATTAAGCAAATCAAATTATTCGTGTCAATAACCTTTACGCAGTCATTATCATTTGAGATGGGTGATCTTTGTGATATTTAATTACATCCCATTGGTCTCAAATTTTAAATCCCATCTAAGTTAACTCTGTTGTTCATCCTTCTGGAGTCAATAGAATAAAGTACCAGTGAAGAATTGGAGTCAATAAACTTGTGCTTCTATACAAAAAAAAATTAATGTTATTTACAAGATCTCTAATCCCATGTGATTTCAACTATTCTCATAAATTTTTTTAATTACATATATCTATGGGTCGATATGTTTTTTCTCCAAAGCAATTAGGCTTTCATCTATCTTTTTGTTTGCAGATCTCTGTCTCTTTTTCTTCTCATTTTCACCCTTCCCAACCAGATGTGCGTTTGTCCGAAATTCTTTCCATCACGTATTTCCATACATACATTGATACATGCCCTATTTAATCATTGACTTGTTAATTAATTCGTTATTCACACAGCAATTAATTTATAATATTCATTTCTGTATAATTACCATTTTGTTTACATTCAGCTTGTCATTAACGTGCTTAGCTTTATCATTGGATTGATTATCTATTTAAATTCATTTATTTTGTATTTGGTTTAATTAATGATCAACTGAATGTAGTATATTTGCCACTTAAATGTCATTAACCCTTAAGGGTGGATGCTACTGTAGCTTATAGCCCCAGGAGCACACCTCCTCCAGCTGGCTATTGACACACTTTCTGTACCCTATCAGTATTTGCAAAGGGAAGCCATCCTTCCCGTCTTCAACCTATGATACACACGGACTCGAGTTTCTGGATACTGACCCGTCATCAACGTGTGACAATCACAGTTGTCGATGAAAAGTAGGCCTCGCTTCGCAAATCTATCCTTTTTCCAGTGAGGAAAGGTCACTGATATCGAAAAAGTGTAAACAAGCAATAATAAATCTCTGAGCGAAGTATAAACAGTAGCTGCACGACATCGTGAAGTATATTTGCCATTTAAATGTGGCTAACCCCTAAGGGTGGATGCTACTATAGCTTGTAGCCCCAGGAGGACACCTCCTCCAGTTGGCTACTGACACACTTTCTGTGCCCTATCAGTTGTTGCAAAGGAAAGCCATCCTTCCCGTCTTCAACCTATGATACACACGGACTCGAGTTTCTGGATACTGACCCGTCATCAGCGTGTGACAATTACTGTTGTCGATGAAGAGTAGACCTCAGTGACTTTTCGTCACTGGAAAAAGGATACTTTTGCAAAAGGAGGCCTACTTTTCATCGAGATTTATTACAACTGAATGCATATATTTACTAAAGCACCAATAATGTTGGACCTGTTCATTGTGTTAGTGAGCTTTCTTTGGACAACACTTTTTGATGTTTTTCTTTCTGAAGATTACAAAGATTTTTTTGCTGCAGCCCATGCATATTTTCACAGTGACGTGACATATGTTTTATATTGCTGAGAATAAGATGTTCTATACAAGACAAAATAACTGTGGTGGTGAGAGCATGTGATGTGTGTAAACAGGGCAGCTGTACATAGAAGTACTGTGCAAAAGGTTAGAAACTAGAGATGAGCTAAGAAAAGAGAAAGGAACGAGTACCTATATGCAGGTATTGGGGTATAGCAATGTCTGGAAGCGAGAATAAGAGGGAGGATCGCCTGTATTTATCTTAGTGTAGTCTATATATGTGAGTGTACCGGCTCGTGGCTTAATGATTAGGTTGTTGAACTCATGGTTATAAGATTTTGATTTCCATTACTAGACTGAGCAATGCATTGTGTTCATGAGCAAACCACCTCTCATTTCATGTCGTTGCAGTTCACTCAGCTAACAATAAAAACCATGTAGTGTCCCGCCCAAATGGGAAATATATACACCAGAGAAACCGGGAAACTGGATTTTTGAGTGTATATGACTTGGGAAGAAGCTTTATCCTTCTTTTTTTTTAGCATTATTTATGTGTGTACAGATGTGGAAGTACCGTAATGTACGAACCCTTACCCAAACTCTAATTCTAAGTGGAGTATGGAAGCATTTTGTGTGTGTAATCGTTAAGTAAGTGGTATAAGAAAGCATTACATACATACATACATACATGCATACATGCATACATACATACATACATGCATACATACATACATATATACATACATACATATATACATACATGCATGCATACATACATGCATGTAAGCATACATACATACATATATACATACATACATGCATGCATACATACATACAAACATATATACATACATATATACATACAAACATATATACATACATATATACATACAAACATATATACATACATATATACATACATACATGCATACATACATACAAACATATATACATACATATATACATACATACATCCATGCATGCATACATACATATATAAATACATACATGCATACATATATACGTACATACATACATACATACATACATACATACATACATACATACATATGTATGTACGTTTACATCCAAACATATATACGTACATATGTATACATCCATACATACGTACGTATGCATCCATATCCTCTAGAAATTCCACATGCATAGCAGATTGCTTACAGAAGTAGTACCAATATCGCAACAACAGGCTGCACTTAACATACAACATACACACGTCACAACTGCAAATCTGATGAAGCAAAACACTAAACAATAAGCACTCTGCAAAACACTAAACACTCTGACGGTCAAGTTGTCGTGGGAAAATCTGTATACATATAAGCTGCCCATTAAAGAAAGGACAGCACAGAAGCCCAAACCATTCCAAATCCTGAAGGTAAGTCTGGGATAGCCTGGAAATGATGAAAAATATGAATTTGAGTACTTCATTGTTGTAAATGAGCTCTACGGGCCTGATGTGGAGATAAAATAATCTTTAATTAAAAAAAATAATTTAGTTTAAAACATAGTCGTGTTTTCAATATGACATGCTTAAAAGAAAAACTGCTCCCTATATACAATATACATACATACATACATACATACATAAGATTTAAGGTGAAAAAGCACAGAAATCTTGTTTGTGTAGATAAAGATTATTTAATACATTACAATATGTACAGAGTCGACCGGCTTTACTTCATTAATCATGACTCAATGTTATGAAATCATAAGTTTTTGATTTAATCTTGCGTAGAAGCAGGTATGATACAGTTTTGCGGCTATACGGGAGAATATAGTTCAAGGAAGATAATCAGTGAATATAATGTATTTTATCAGTGGATATATTTTCTTAGCTAAATCTTTTTTCTCCTTTTCTGGGGTTTTTTCTGTGATGTCCATTAAATGTTCATGTTAGGTTCTGGTTTGTATTTTTCAATAAATGTAGTCGTACTTTATTTAGTTATAGCTAAGTTGAGGTCCTTTCCGTGCATTGGTTAAGTCGGAATATTGTGAACTGTGGTTGACCTTCCTTAGCACATCTGTCTATATGACCACTGAGTGGTATTTGACGGTATTGAGGCGGGGGCAGATTTGTTACCTGTGTAGTGTAGATCTATGTCTTAGAGACATTCATGTTGAACCTATATAGTTCCTACTGCAGCAGGAACATGCTATGACGTAGATAAAATTTTCAGAGGCGCAAGTGAAGTCTGTTTTAATTAAAAAACTTTGTCCTTGTTTAAAACGGAATTCTGAGCCTTCTATTAGGTCGGGATATGTTCCACAGTTCAGTCGTCCACATTTTTAAACACTTGCTTCCGTTATTTTCAAGTATAGTTTTGCACTTGTGAGTATCTGCTTTAGTGGTTTTGGCTATTTGTTGCTTTTAATAATTTTATGGGTGCGTAGAATTTCATACAGCTTAGGGTCCTTATGTAGTATTGGAAAGGTTTGGATAATAGTGTTATATGCTTCGTTGTTTCTGGAGTTGTGTGTGGAAATATAAGGTAATATTTTTAGGGTGGGTGCGTTGTTTTGTTTGACTACTCTTAGTATTTGTACATTAATTCTTTTCGCAAGTTTAATTCCATCATCTATAAGCGAAGTTGGGTAGTGTCTGTCGACGAGTATATTTTTAAGTTCTTGTAGCCCGAGTTCCCTGGTGTTTTTTTCCGACACTATAGTGCAGATTCTTCTCGCCAGATATTTATTCTAATATGTCTCTGGTGGCATGAGCTAAATAATAAGCATTGTTTCGAGTCTGTAGTTTCGTAAAATATGTCAGTTTCTATTTTTTATCTACTTTTTTTATTAGTATATCTAAAAAAGGCAGTTCCTTTTTGTTGTGTTTCATTGTGAATTGTATATTTGTTTTTATGCTATTGAGAAGTCTTTTTAATTCCAAAAGTTTCTCCATGTTCTCACTCCACAGAATGAAACGGTCAATGTCTTTTCTGATTTTCCCTTATGTATTGGGAAAGGACATTTCCGAATTTTGTGAGTGACTCCTGATATACTGTCAGTTCCAAATAGCCCACTGTCAAGTTTGCCAGAACGGGGATTGCCTTGGTTTCCATTGCGACTCCAAATTGTCGGTATACAGTGGTGTCAAACATGAAGTGATTTTGCTGGAGAATAATTTTTAATGATTCAATTATGAACTCTTTGCTAATACGTTCCGGTATTTCTTTAGGATATATTTCCAGCTAGAGCTGAATTGCTTCTAATCCATAATTATGGGAGATATTAGTTTACAGGTCTACAACATCAAAGGAGACCATACGTTCTTTTTTCCTTTACTCTTTTTTTTTGGAGGCGGTTTAACATGTCCAAATCATCTTTAATGTAACTTTTAATGTTACATAATATTTAATTATATATATATATATATATATATATACATACATACATACATACATGTATACGCATATATGGGTACAGGGTGTCACCAACTGTAAACAACATGAAATACGAAAACAAGCGAGTTAAATACAACGAGAATAAGTAAGACAAAAAACGACCCTTCATCAGTTGTCTGCTCTCTTTCTATCTACTCCACATTTCGAGCATTCAACGACAATATGAGTCTTCGAAGACAGTTGCTCCCATAATTTCCCAAATAAATTTTGGATTTTATGGAGGGTTAAAGTTGGAAACAAAAACAGGACACTAGAGACATACAAGGAAACCGAACGAAAACAAACATGGAGGGTCGTTAAACCAGAATGAGGGGAAGGGTAGTGAACGCTGGGAGAAATATTTTCTTTGAAAAGAGAAAAGATAGAAGAGACAGATAGAAGACGCACAGTCCTTAGAACGTCCGTGTAGGAAAAGAAAGATGGTCGCGTGAGGGAAAGAAAGATAGGCGATGGTCTCGTGTGAGCAGCGAGAGAGAGAAAAAGAGAAAGAGGGGAGGGAGAGAGAGAGGGAGAGATTTATTATATATATATATGTATATATATTATAAATCTAATAATCTACTGTTTATACCTCGCTCAGAGATTTATTATTGCTTGTTTACACTTTTTCGATATCAGTGACTTTTCGTCACTGGAAAAAGGATATATTTGCAAAGGGAACCCACTTTTCATCGGCAATCGATGAATGACACACGCTGATGACGGGTCAATACCCAGAAACTCGAGTTCGTGTGTATCATGTCAGATTGAAGATGGGAAGGATGGCTTCCATTTGCAAATGTTGATTGGGTACAGAAAGTGTGTCAATAGCCAGCTGGAGGAGGTGTGCTCCTGGGGTTACAAGCTACAGTAGCATCCACCCTTAAGGGCTAGCGACATTTAAGTGGCAAATATACTTCACGACATTATATATATATATATATATATATGTATGTGTGTGTGTGTGTTTGTATGTATATATATATATGTGTGTGTGTGGTGTGTGTGTGTGTGTGTGTGTGTGTGTGTTGTGTGTGTGTGTGTGTGTGTGTGTGTGTGTGTGTAATTCAATAAACAAATAATGAAGAAAAAAACGAAGCAAAAAAGACGAACGTATGGATGTGTAAAAGAATTATATTAGTTTGACGCTTGGTGAAAGGAGAGAGTTTTTCAACGTTTCGAGCATGGCTTTTCGTTTGAAACGAAAAAGGGAAACGTCCAAAGAAGAAGCAAAATCGCCAACGGACCACATATGTGGTACGTGTTTATGACGAAATAGCTTACCTATGTGAGTTGCCCATATATATATATATTATATATATATGTATGTGTGTGTGTGTTTGTATGTATATATATATATGTGTGTGTGTGTGTGTGTGTGTGTGTGTGTGTGTGTGTGTGTGTGTGTAATTCAATAAACAAATAATGAAGAAAAAAACGAAGCAAAAAAGACGAACGTATGGATGTGTAAAAGAATTATATTAGTTTGACGCTTGGTGAAAGGAGAGAGTTTTTCAACGTTTCGAGCATGGCTTTTCGTTTGAAACGAAAAAGGGAAACGTCCAAAGAAGAAGCAAAATCGCCAACGGACCACATATGTGGTACGTGTTTATGACGAAATAGCTTACCTATGTGAGTTGCCCATATATATATATATATATATTGACTATAATTTTAAAGTGAGAATGCCTGCTCGCGACTTCAATGATATCTAAAACAATTAATAAAAGATCGACTATAATTTTAACTCGAATGTATTTCAATTGAATTTAAACTTAATTGTAATTCGAATTTAATTGTAGCCATGAAACGTACGTAGTTTTTTTACTTATATATTGTTCATTCATTTTTATACTTTTTGAGATCTAGTTATAAGTTATCTCTATATATAAAACTGAAATGCGTTTTTACCGCTTGGATCGCTTTCAATGCCACTACATCCCGTCCGATTCGCTCCAAAATTTACAGAGACATGTAGAATGAGGTGACGATGCCCGTGGGCTACCTTAGAAATCCCTATCTTAAAAGGTGTGGTTGCTAGGGGCCATCTTCCTCACTCACGCTATTTCCTCCATTACCCTCTCACTCCTCTTCATATATAACTTTGATAATGTCCACTACCGTTATTTAAAGTATCTGTCACTCTCGCTATTTCCTCTCTTTTTCACTCACTCTGTTTCCTACCTTCCCATCAGTTCGGCGTTCTTTTATGTATCTGTGTGTCACCAACAACACACGAGCATGAGAACAAATATTATGAATCAGATATTCTTGCGTTCATTTATATATGTGTGTGTGTGTGTGTGTTCTATATATAAATATGTATATATAATGTATGTATGTGTGTGTGTTCTATATATAAATATGTATATATAATGTATGTGTGTGTGTGTGTGTGTTCTATATATAAATATGTATATATAATGTATGTGTGTGTGTGTGTTCTATATATAAATATGTATATATAATGTATGTGTGTGTGTGTGTGTTCTATATATAAATATGTATATATAATGTATATATACAAAGTGTATATATCTGTATTTATGTATATTAAACTTTTTCATACTTTTTCATAGTTATATATATTTTTAAACAAATTATAAATATAATTTAATAATTTTTATTTTCAATTTAAATAATTAAAATTTTTCAATTTTATATTTTATATATTTTCTATATTATATTTTTTTAATGTTTTTCTTTTTGGTTTTTCACTGTTTATTTGCCTATTAGTGGTTTTATCTCTAATTTAATTTATACAGATATATATCTCATTTGTATACATTTGTATATATAATGCGTGCACACACATACACACACACACACACACACACATATATATATATACACGCACACACACACATATATATATATATATATATATATAATGTGTGCATTACGTAGTCGGTCGATTCAGCTGAAAATATGCACACCTATGTTAAAAGTGCTGGCAAGTTTGCATGATAACTATTTTTTTCCTCAAATGAAAGGCGTCACCTCTAGGACAAAATTCCTCATCTTATAAAATGTGGTCCCAGTAGACCCGAATGAAATCGGGTTATATTAACCAAAATGTGAAAAGGAAGAGGATTAAAATTTCAAGGAGCGGGTGTTTAGGAGTTCTCTGTTACATCAAGCTAAAAAATTTGCGCCAGCCTTTTAATCGTCAATGTGTTGCCGTCCATGATAAAGAAGTTTTGAATGCTTGCCATGGTGAGTCTACTGTCGTGAGAAAGAATCACTTTAAAACTTGGTGTTTACGAATTTTCTTTTACATCAAGTTCAAAATTTTACGCCAGCCGTTAAACTGTCAATACGTTGCTGTCCGTCGTTAAGAAATGCCAGCCATGGTGACTCTACTATCCTCAGATTCTATCCCTTCAAACTTTGGTTTCCAATATTTTATTATTTTTATTCAGCTCGCAAGTTCGTCTGTCCCTTTTAAATGTTAGCGTTTTGCTGTCTACCTTGAAGCAGACTTTTCCGTTGCCACTGCCTGATATTTATGATTGATCTTTCTAAATATCTTATTTCTCAACTTACTCAAGATCTTCTGTTGTTTATAAATGGGAGAGAGATAGATAAAGATAGAGAGTAAGAGAAAGCGAGGGAGAGTCCGAGAGAAAAGAAAAGTAAGAGAGTGGGAAAGTGGGAAAGTGAGAGAGAAAGGAGAGAGAAACAAAGACGGAGAATCATCATCATCATCATTGTTTAACGTCCGTTTTCCGTGGTAGCACGGGTTGGACAGTGTGACCGGGGTCTGGGAAGCCAGGAGGCTGCACCAGGCTCCAGTCTGATCTGGCAGTGTTTCTACAGGTGGATGACCTTCCTAACGCCAACCACTCTGTGGGTGTAGTGGGTGCTTTTTTCGTGCCGCCGGCACAGGTGCCAGGGGGGGCTCGCAGCGACAACGATCGCTTGGTACTTTTTACGTGCCACCGGCACAGAAGCAAGTCAAGGCGGCGCTGCAATCGGCCGCGTTCGGATGGTGCTTTTTACGTGCTGAAAGGAAGCAACAGAAAGTAACAACCACACTCTTACCCGCGCGTAGAGCGGGTCACCTTCAGCTAGTATATATATATATATATATATATATATAATATATATATATTCTTTGTTATTTATGTTTTGGTTTATGTTTATTACTGTTTGAGTTGCATAATAGTGGTTTTATCTCTAATTTGTATTATATATATATGTATGTATATGTGTTTGTTGTGTGTGTGTGTGTGTATGCTCGCACGCGCGCGCGTACGTGTGGCTTCTCATGTGTGTGTGTGAGTGTGTGTGTGTGTGTGTGTGTGTGTGTGTGTGCGTGTGTGCGTGTGTGTGTGTAAAGGTGCGTAGTATAGTCGTTGAGCTCGCGATCATATGAAACATGAGTTCGTTGTCTGGACCGGCGGCGAATTTCATTCGATTTTGGTGGAAAGGAGAACCAGCTGTTTGTTCAACCTTCTTTCCCACCATCTGTCACATTGGCAATCTTCTACTGGGTCGAAGTGAGAATGCCGAGAGGGTGGTTGTGCCTGTTCGCGACTGCAATGACATCTAAAACAATTAATAAAAATATGGTGCATATTACTAAGCTCGCGTATGACGAATAAACTATGTTGTATTATATACTCATGTGTCCGCTGGTGTGTCTGCTTTACAATGCCTAAAAACACAAGAATACATACATGGGCGCAGGCAAGTGTTTGTGAATAAGAAGCTTGCTTCTTAACTTCGTGATCTTGGGTTCAGTCTCATTGTGCAGCGCCTTTAGCAACTGTCTTCTACTGCAGTCCTGGGCCGACCAAAGTTTTGTGAATGAATACGGTAGACGGAAACTTAAACAAGCCTCTGTGTGCGTGTGTGTGTGTGTGTGTGAGAGAGAGAGAGAGAGAGAGAGAGAGAGAGAGAGAGAGAGAGTTCTCTTTTCAATTTTGAATAAATTTTGACCGGCCACCAGCCTGGTTGCAAGGTTGTGAAGGAAAGCATCCTTTAAAGCTTAAGGTTTTGCAGGTTTTTTAAGTCCCAGATATCGTGATCATTTGCAGTGTATGAATAAAGGATTTACGTTCTTTCCCGAAGATTCGAAGTTCAGTCATACTTTTCTCCAGACGGGTAGGTATTTATCCTGTTGCTCCAATAATTATAGACATGAAGCTGAACGTGTATCTTAGGGACTGGATTTGCAAACGTCTTATCAATGGCCATAGATGTCCTCTTTCTCACGTATTGATGTCCAGAGGCAGCTGATTTCCACGAGAGAACTTCATTTCTATTTTGTCCCACAACAATATCTTACCGGTTGTGTTTTAACTTGGAGGCTGCTTCAATTTTTAAATTCTACCAGTATTCTTTTGACCCTTTGGTCTCAATATAGTAAACTTCGACAATAGGTAGTTTTTTGTTGTTGTTTTTTTTAGTTATCCTGTACCAGACACTTCTGACCACTGCATCATCCCGCATGGGAAGATAATATCTGGAAGGCAATTCTTTCACAGTTGGCACTAATGAGGTTGATGTCTTCAGTCTTAGTCTAGCACAACCCACATTTGTTTTCTGCCAACGTTTTCTGTCTTTTATATTGTAGGTATTTGGTAGGGATCTCTTTTCCTTGAATTGCGCCCTGGTGACCTTCGAAGTGGGATGTTAAAAATATGTCGGTATTCTAAGCCAAACTTTTGACATGATCAGTCCCTACAGTTGCTTGTGTTTTTCGTATCAGGTACTCATGTATTATCTTATTAGTGAACTACTCCAATAGATTTTACCAGTGAAGAGAGATCTGTATCTGCTCTTATTTCATACCTTACCTCAAGTTCATTAGCGATCCTAATTTATGATATTGATTTCGTGGTCACAAACTTGGGTAACATAGTTACTAGTCGCTTTCCTCTGCTGCAGAATGTTGTTTCAGTGTCACAATACGTGCTTCATATTGCATCAAAACAGATTTGAGATCACAGTCACCATTCTTGCGTGAGAAGTATAGCCTGTCAGTATCTCTATTGATGTTGAAGCTTCCTGTGTCCTGAACAGCTTGCGAGTTCGAACATCTCTCATTGAGTTCTTAGAGTGACCAGTTCAGAAGGCCAGACGTAGGTGTGAGGACTTGTTGTAAGTTGAGAGTTCTGATGACCATATTATCTTTACTCTCTTGGGGTATTCATTCCTGGTCCTCTCCTTATTTATATTTGAATCCTTCCCCCACCCACCCACCAAAAAAAAGCTGGTTTCTAACAAAGATACAAAGCTCTGTCGTTGGAATGTTGATAACAAAAACAATGTCACATTTTAAACTTGAGAAAAGTCTTGCATATTTTTACTGTTTCACTTACAGATTGTTTTTGTAAAGCGCGAGTTGGTTGATTTTTTTTTTAATAAAAACCCTAGTTTATATAGATTGTCGCTGAGGCGTTTGTTTGTTTGTATGTACGTACGTGCGTATATATGTATGTATGTATGTATGTATGTATGTATGTATGTCTATGTATGTATATATGTATGTATGCATGTATGTATGTATGTATGTATGTATGTATTATGTAAGTTGTGTCTGTCCTCCTCCACTATTTGTAAATCGGTGTTGGTTTGTTTATGCCTCTGTAACCTAGTGGTTCAGCAAAAAAATCGATGGTATAAGTACCAGACTTAACAATAATTACTGGGGTTGATTTGTTCGATTAAACCCTTAAAGGCTATGCCCCAGCCTGGCAGCAGTCCAATGACTGAAACATGTAAAAGATAAAAGATAGAAGATATACAGACTACCACTGGTTTCATGCAAGCAGCAGACTCAAACAATTAGGGTTTGTGGTTATTTAACGTTTGTTAGGTCTGGATAGAGAAAAATACATAAATAATTAAGTTATGCTCATTATAAAATAAATATTCATTAAAATTGTTGGTGGGGGCGTGAGGAAATCCCACACCTTCAAATTGAATAAAGATAGACGATGATGGTAATGATGATGATCATGACGACAACAATAATAACACGAACTGGGATGTGTGATCAACGTTGTCCAGTCACTCCACTTAATTATTTCTATTGATCAAATGGGAATATCTCCAGCTGCTGATATTTAAATTTTCATATATACACATTACCAAACACACATACACCACACGTACACACGCACACACGCACGCACACGCGCGTGTGCGCACACATACATGGGTACGTATTTATTGAAAAGCCACCACACCTGCAATTCTGTCTCTTGTGAACAGCTTGGGATTATACTTAAAATGTTTCTAAACATAACAAACACCAGTTTGTCACACATGACGTTCACTAGTTGATATCTGAGACACAGTCCATGTTATTTTACTTTATTTTTATTATACATCCACAAGTGCCCACCACCAGAGAACATAAGCAAAAACACATTCACACTGGAATGAAACAACGGTAAGAAATTTGTTTTTGTCTTTCATTTATTCACTAACATCAGTTATTTTATTTACTTAATTTTTCTTTTCTAACTATACATATCATCAGTCAATCAATATTCAACTATCGATACAAATATATATATGAAACTGTGTTGCAAGATTCCTGATGTGAAAGCCTGTATTGAAATAGATGGTCATTTTTTTTTTGCCAAATAAATATGTGGACGGAAAGTGTCGCCGAAGAGGTCACAGATGTGTGACGAAAGATTTCTGGACGATGGACATAAGTTAGAATAAGAACAGTAATAAACGAGTGAAGAACGAATATATAGTGCGCGTGTTTATTTGACAAAAAGAAATATTGACCATCCCGAAATTCAACAATATATATATACACACATACATACATACATACATACATACATACATACATACATACATACATACATACATACATACACACACACACACACATACATACATACATACATACATACATACATACATACATACATACATACATACATACATACATACATACATACATACATACATACATACATACATACATACATACATACATACATACATACATACATACACACATACATACATACATACATACATATAGGCACAGGCGTGACTGTGTGATAAGAAGCTTGCTTCCTGACCACATGGATCCGGGTTCAGTCCCATTGCGTGGCACCTTGGGCAAGTGTTTACTACTATAGCCTCGAGAAGACCAAAACCTCGTGAGTGAATTTAGTAGACGGAAACTGGAAGAAGCATCACACATACACACACACCCATACACACATATACACATGCATAAGCACACAGAGTATGGGCGTACACTTTGCCTCATATATGCACACGCACACATACATACACGCACGTTAGCTTCATACACGCAAGTACCTGCCAGGTCACTGTTGTTTGCTTTGCCACTCATACCTTAAGCTCATCTCTTCCACTTCCGACCATTTCAGCATTTGGTGACCACCTGACAGAGATATGCTTGTTCTTTATCATTTATATTTTTCTTACCTCATCTATCCGTTCCGTAGTAGAGCGTAGGTACGAAACGTTAAAGTTCTCTTCCAGTTTTCCTAAGCGTCAGCCTAATACATCGAGTTTATTTACTTTTTTTATATTCTGTTTCAATGATTTTTCTTTAAATTTTTATACCACACACACACACACCTACACATATATAAATGTTAATATGCTTATGTATGTATAAATGTTATAAATGTGCATATTTGTTTGTATGTGTATATATCACCATATATATATGTGTTTTTCTGTGTATTAATATACATGTATATCTTTATATATGTGTATCTGTATATATATGTTCTTATATACATATATATACATGTGTGTGTATACTTATATATATGTATGTATTTTTTTATTTATTTTTATTCTATTTTATTTAGTTTCAGCTCACAAGCTGTGGCCATGCTGGGGCACCGCCATTTGAATGTATGTATGTATGTATGTATGAATTTGATAACTGATGAAGAATGAAGAACCTTCTGTGTCAGTCTTCCGTCTGTTTGTGCCCTCAATATAAGTTATACATTTTTTACTGGTCGTTTGTGTATTTACAATACATTGTTTCATGTATACATGTGCATATGTGTATGTCAGTGTGTGAGTGTGTGTGTGTGTGTGTGTGTGTGTGTGTGTGTGGTGTGTGTGTGTGTGTGTGTGTGTGTGTGTGTGTGATATTCTATTTCAACAAAACGCAAATTATTTATGACTTTGGGTTTTCAGCAAAAACTCCCGAGAGAGTCTGTCAAGGCAGAAAACTACAGAAGGTACTGTCGCCTTGTATTTCTGCTTAATTAGATATTTAAAATGCGCTGCTATATTGAAACATTTTCATTTAATGTTAGTAGTTGCTTTCAAATCAATTTTAAAACGTTTATGTCAAATACACACACACACACATACACATTATGCATACATGTGTGTGCGTACACACACACACACACACATACACATATATATATATAATCTAAATTTAGATTCAGTAGAGTATATAATACCACTTGCTTAAATATTGTGCCTGTAACGGTGTAAACTTGCTAGGCATCTTATTATTTCGTTATTAATATCATTAATAAAGGTAATAATACCTCTTTAAAAAATGTGACCTCGTGTGTACCGTTGGCGATTTTTTTTCCTCTGTCTTCCCTTCTCTGGATCTTTCCTTCTCCTATGTTTCCGACGAAGAGCTCCGCTCGAAACGTTAAACCTTCCTTCTTCCCTTCTTTCCCGAGCGTCCAATAATACTTTATTTGTTCCACGTCCTCGCGTTGTTGTGTATTTTTTGTGTTTTCTTATTTGGATTAACTTTATATATATATATATATATATACATATATATATATATAAATACATACATACATACATACATACATACATACATACATACATACATACATATGAATGTATGATATTATATTCATGCTCGTTCATACATTACAGAAAGGAGCAAGAAAGACTGTTTTGATAGAGTGGACATATTTGTTTATTCAGATGATTGCACTTATACTTCGTGTTCAGGCAGCGAAGTAAAGGGACACTGGAAGTTAGTCTTTCAATTTGCATCTAGTCAGCCCCAGTACAAAGAAGGAATCTAATTGTATGAAAGAAAATGTCAATCGATTTCTCTTCTGACAAACCTGCTCGTACTAAGATCAAACACTATTGTTATTACATATATATATATATATATATAATATATATATATATAATATAAATTAGAGAAAAACCCACTATTATGCAATTCAAACAATGACAGACATAAACCAAATCATAAATATAAAATAAAATATATTTTTATAAAACATAACTAGATCACAAAAAGTATAAAAATGAATAATCAATATATAATAAGTTTTTTTACTTATTACTTATTATATATTACTTATTACTTATTATATATATTGATTATTCCTTTTTATACTTTTTGGGACCATTTTTTAAATCATTTTATCTAGTTTCAGCTCACGAGCTGTGTCCATGCTGGGGCACCACCATTCAAAATTTAACGTTATCTGCCAAAAGTATATAACCTAGTTATATGTTTTATAAAAATATTTTTTATTTTTATTTATGATTTGGTTTATGTCTATCATTGTTTGAATTACATAATAGTGGTTTTTCTCTAATTCATATTTTATATATTCATATTGTGAAATTTGATTTAATACTAAATTGAATTTTTCCCTGTAAGTTTGGAGTTATGCTCCCTAATATTATTATTATTATATTATTATTATTATTATTATTATTATTATTATTATTATTATTATTATCATCATCATTATTATTATTATATATATGTATATATATATATATATATATATATAAAACAATGAAATGTACTTCATCCTGTTCTCAGAGAATCCTCTTGTAAACACGTTTATTGAACGCGTTTATCGTTGCAAACATCGGAAAAAACATACCTTTAGTTCCTATAAGTGATTTCTATTATTCTATAAAATTCGACCTTTGACTGTCTTCTTACATTTCACTTCCACTAAATATATCTACTTCCATGCCGTTAAGCATTATTCCTATTTACCTATCGCTCTATATCTCTCCACTATTAGTTTTCTGCTAATTTCCTTCTTTCTCCTCCTTCTCTTTCTATAAACTACTTTTGACTTTATATCTACTGAAAGTTTAAAAAAAACTTGCTAGCGTTCTCTTCATCATAAATGCAGTTATAACATTCTGTTAAAATGTCTTATTGATGTGTTTGGTTTCTTTCTTTCCCTGATGAGAAGATTGAATTGTTTTACACCATTTTATTCCTTCTGGAATAATACCAATGTTTTACTCAAAACATATGTCGGTAGTAAAAATATTTGAATAACAGCTGCGTTTAACTCCATTTATTTATTTATCTATATCATACAAAAACATTTCAGCTAAACCTGGAGTGTCTACCTTTATAAGTAGACTGTTGCATCCTTGGTACTTGTGTGAATTTTGGCTACTCTGTTATCTATTTATTTATTTTTTCCGTGTTATTTGTAAACATTGAAAAAATACACATACATTTATATACACTTCAACCAGGTTTCCATATAACCTGCAAATAAAATAGTTACCACATATGGAATTATTTGATATAAACAGATCTCTTTAAGATATACCCATTCCCCAAAGGAAGGTTTTCCTTAAGCAACTCATTATTAAGTCAAACTCCTTTATTAACCGTATTTGATGGCTCGCCTTTTTTTCGACAATAAAGACTTTAAACAGCCCTTTAACGACCCAGCTTCTAAATTCAAAAAATTGTTTAAATCTAAAAACAATCCTCCACCTAACCCAAGACTGAAACAGTTTAAAGACGATCTCTGGTCTATCGTGAGGAATGTGAAATTACACCGTTCACCCTTAAGGAATAAACATCTGAGGTATCTTCACAATATCATCAAAGAAATTCATAGCATGGAGGGGATGCTGGTTTAATTGGATAAAACAGGAAACCTATACAGGCTTTCCAAGGACTATTATCTAGAATTGCTTAGAAAAGAATTATAGGATTACCGGTAAAAGGGCAATCAAGAAAGCCAACCTTGAGGCTAAGAAAACTATGGAGAAATATGACTTACAGACGAAACTAGAATCCCTTGATCCTAAACAACCTGGTTTTATTTTAAAAGATCAGAAACAATTTTTTTTAATAACCCAACCTTACGACTTATTTGTCCTTCTCGCTTTGACATCGGTGTACTTAGCAAAAATATTCTAAATAAATATATTCCTACCTTAGTTAAAAAAATTAAAGCTTAATTTATGGTCTAATTCGTTCCAAGTGGTCGACTGGTTTAATTCTATTAATAACAAGAAGTACACTAAGTTTATCCAGTTTGGCATTTCGAGTTTCTATTCCTCTATCAACCCAATCATACTCAACAAGGCACTCTGGCTCGCATACAACAATGAAATTAATGTCGTGTTAGCCGCCAGAGAAACTATTATTAAATGCGTTAACAAGCTGTGGGTCCGACAGTTTTGATGTCACGATGGGAAGTTCTGATTCAGCACAAATCGCTGATTTGGTTGATATATATATATATATATATATATATATATATATATATATATATATATATATATAGATATATATATATATATATATATCCTTTATGAGATGGCTGACCAATTCCCAAACATCAAAGGAGGTCTATATTGTGATGATTTCTACTCTACCTTGAAAATGCTTCTAACCAAAAATTACCAAGGGTTAAGAATAGCTTAGTTAAAGTTTTTCGAAACATGGGCTTAAGCATTGTTCTTGATGATGATATAAGTAAAGCCAACTTTTTGGATATTACCCTTAACTTGCATAATGATTCCTATTTCCTATACCACAAACCCTCAACTAATTAAAAATATATTAGCTCTGTTAGTAATCACTTAAAGGCTATTACAAAGAATTTAGTTCGGAATATTTCTCTAAGACTTTCTAGATTATCTGCTAATGTTGATATCTTCAACTATAAAGCTGAATTTTATAACTCTGCTTTAGTTAAAGAAGGCTATAAAGAAAAACTTACCTGCATTAACCCTATTGACATTAATTCTACCTCTATTAATCAGGACATGAAATCAAGTCATAACGATATTAACAATATTAATTTTATTTCGAATAACAGCACCAAATCGAGTAAAGTAATTCTGCAGTGTAAGGGAAGTAACAATTATTTAAGACCCTTCTTTTGTTATAAAGGTACATCGAGGATTTTTAAAGATAATTACCCTAATAACAAGGTATGTCCTAGCAAAACTGTTTGGTTAATAATTCCATATGGTAAGCAGATCAAATCCAACCTCGCTTATCAGTTTCGAGAAGCTATAGAAAAGAATTTGCCAAGAAATTCAAGGTACTATTCAATTATTAATTCACACCGATTGAGGATAGGGTTTTCTGACACAAAAAATCTTTCACAAATCTTCTCTTCGCATTATAATAAGTTGTTAAATACAAATCCACTTAATGAAAATAGTAACATCGATTTTGTTAACACTAGCCATTCTTTTAATAATAGCAGCAGTGTTAGTGTTTCTGATGTTGATTCCAATCGCATTCGTTTCCTTAGCAGTAATTCTAAGACTAGAAACTCTATTTATCAATGTAAAATTACTTCTGGTTCTGACGTCTTATTTTATATAGGTAGTTCTTCATCTCAGTTGTCCAAAAGAATATCTAATTATTACTCTACATTTTGACATATCAATAAACGCAACAATACTGGACTTAGTAAATCAATTTGGTATCTAAAGGATCATAATAAACAATTTGATTTGGAATGGAATATTCTCTCTAAATCTTTTCTGTATGATAAAGGTGAATCTTTTTGTCCGCTTTGTAACAGTGAAATGTATTTCATCCTGTTCTCAGAGAATCCTCTTGTAAACATGTTTATAGAAGGCATTTATCGTTGCAAACATCGGAAAAAACATAGCTTTAGTTCCTATGAGTGACTTCTACCATTCTATAAAATTCGACCTTTGACTGTCTTCTTACATTTCACTTCCACTAAATATATCTACTTCCATGTCTTTAAGCTTTATTCCTATTCACCTATCGCTCTATATCACTCCACTATTAGTTTTCTGCTAATTTCTTTCTTTTTCCTCCTTCTCTTTCTATAAACTACCTTTGACGTTATATCTACTAACGGTTGTTTTTTAACTTTTTAAACAAGTGAATTAGTCATAAATTTATAGCGCTCCAAAAACACACCTCCAGCTATGGGGACAAATAATAATAATAATAATAATAATAATAATAATAATAATGGTTTCAAATTTTTGCACAAGGGCAGCCATTTTGGGGGAGGGTATGAGTCGATTATATCGGCCCCAGTGTTCAACTGGTACCTATTTTATCGACTCAGAAAGGATGAAAGGTAAAGTCGACAATAATACTAAGAATGATAAAAGGTCAAAAATTTTAAGTGGAGGGTTTGGTAGATACCATCAACCCCAGTATTTGACTAGTACTTTATTAATATTGACCCCAAAAGGATGAATGACAAAGTCGACCTCGACAGGATTGGAGCTCAGAATGCAAAAGCCGGAAAAAATGCTGCTAAGCATTTTAGTCTGGGGCACTGCTCAGCGCGTAACCCCACCACCACCACCACTACCACCACAATTACTACTACTACTACTACTACTACCACCACCACCACTACCACAACCACCACCACCACCACCACCATCACAATTACTACTACTACTACTACTACTAACCGCAAATAACACCCGAACAGAATGGTATTTAGCGACACCAGATACAGTCAATACAAAAACTGAACCAGCGTAACGATTCTAGTCTAACCCTCACCAGTTTAATTAATAATCATCGGTAACGTGAAACTGAGTTCAGATGTAAGTAATAATAATAATAATAATAATAATAATAATTGTGTACAGTGCTCAGGTGCACTACAACTCATCTAAAGTGTATATATAATCAGGTGTAGTTTCGGTGGATTTCGGAAAGCATGAGGGCCTTAAAGGATGCAGTGTCATCCTTTAAGTAAGGATGAACTTGATTGCAAATTACTGATTTTATTTTCGCTTCCTTTGTTTTCGGACTGTGCATTTAAAAACCCACTTATTTAATCAGTCAAATTCCTAATTAACACAGATTGAATATCGATAAGCTTAATTCAATTCTAATTTCAGTGAAAAGTTCGGATTTAACACAGGTATATTATATATTTGCGATATTTGTAAGAAAACAACTGATTCCGTCTCTCACTTTCAGACAGTTTCTTCTATCACCTTTTAATCGGGTTGTTTTGCTAGCTACAGAGCAATTTCTCTGAGACGTAGTTTTCACATCCACACGCACACACGCGCGCACACACACACACACACACAACACACACACACACACACACACATACATACACACACACACACATTTCGCGTGAACCGGCAGGATACTTATTATAAGAAATTTGTAATGAGTACAAACTATTTTTCATCAATTCATTTCCATACATCCAAAATGTATCCACTTGACATCATAATATCTTGCTTCTTACAGGAGTAATCTCAGGTCGCACGGAATAAAAATCAAATTAGTAATTTGCAATCGATTTTATTCTTACATCCTGGTAAATTAATCTTAAAGTGGTGGGTCACACCACTGTATCTATACTCACAAGGCTTTGAGCAGCCCGAGGCCTATAGCAGAAGGCACTTGCCCAAGGTGCTATGCAGTGGAACTGAGCCCGGAACCATGTGGTTGGGAAGTCAGCTTCTTTCCACACAGCCTATTTTTGTTCGTGTACTTCGTTCGTTTTCCGTCCTCGTGTTGTATACATTCGAAGCTTTCTTCCAGAGGATCTAATGCGCTTGGCTTAGATTTCCCTTGGCGGGCTGCCCAAATCGGAGCAATCTCAAGATTAATCAGCCGAAATTGCTAAGATGATCTGGTTCTTGACTGATGACTGAGGGCTTCGAATGTCCTGTCCTGTGGTTCTTGTGTCGTCTCTTTGGTGTTTCATGTTCTTGTCCTATGTCTGTAATTATTTTTACTGTTTACATATATAATCGGCGGCTACGTATCCACAATTGTCCTTATACGATAAGTATATTTTTTCTCTAGCATTGATACGACTCTTGATCTGTCTCTTTCTCTCTCTCTCTCTCTCCTCCCTTATTCCCCTTCCTTTCTTTCCCTCTCCATCCGTCTTCCCCCCCCCTTCTACGTTTCTCTATCTCTCTCACCTCCAATCCCCTCGATCTGTCTCTTTCTTCTCCTCCCTCGTCCACCTTCTCTCTCTTTTCATCTGTCCCTTTCTCCTGTCTTTTGTTCTCACGTGACCGCTAGCCACTGCTGAGCGCCCTTTTCGTTCCAGCAGTCGCCGAAGCAACACGTATTTGTTCGTCTCCCTGCGGCCATTAGGCACAACTTCATAAGCCAGCCCTAAACTCAACTCGTCCTGTCGAAAGACCCTTGTCCTACGTCCTGGTTTTGTTTTGTTTTTTATTTTTACCGTTATTGTTTTTACGTTTTTGTATTCTTATTGGTGTCACGTATTCTGTATTTTTGTTCGTGTACTTCGTTCGTTTTCCGTCCTCGTGTTGTATACATTCGAAGCTTTCTTCCAGGGGATCTAATGCGCTTGGCTTAGATTTCCCTTGGCGGGCTGCCCAAATCGGAGCAATCTCAAGATTAATCAGCCGAAATTGCTAAGATGATCTGGTTCTTGACTGATGACTGAGGGCTTCGAATGTCCCGTCCTGTGATTCTTGTGTCGTCTCTTTGGTGTTTCATGTTCTTGTCCTATGTCTGTAATTATTTTTACTGTTTACATATATATATATATATATATATATATATATACATGTGCCTAAAAATGCTTTAATTTGTAGAAACTTTATTTTAAACACTACTACAACTACTACTACTACTACTACTACTACTACTACTACTACTACGTGTGTGTGTATATAAACCACATCATGGGGTTGTTTAACCGTAGTTCAATCTTGATTCTGAAAACCTGCTAGTGAAGGAGTTCAGAATATTACCATTCCATTCGATTTTCCAAGAGCAGTCAACCAATGCGTCCTTGTTTTGGAACAAGGAGATGTAATGTGAAGCAGATTTTGCTGTCACATCTAGCAAGACGAGCAACCACTGATAGACGTGTCTCGTGCAAGATGCTTCAATGAAAAATATTTTTATTTTGACAGAAATACATGTGAAGCCACTACTCTCTCTTTTACTTGTTTCAGTCATTTGACTGCGGCCATGCTGGAGCACCGCCTTTAGTCGAGCAAATCGACCCCTGGACTTATTCTTTGTAAGCCCAGTACTTATTCTATCGGTCTCTTTTGCCGAACCGCTAAGTGACGGGGATATAAACACACCAGCATCGGTTGTCAAGCAATGCTAGGGGGACAAACACAGACACACAAACACACACATACATATATATATACATATATACGACAGGCTTCTTTCAGTTTCTGTCTACCAAATCCACTCACAAGGCATTGGTCGTCCCGGGGCTATAGCAGAAGACACTTGCCCAAAATGCCACGCAGTGGGACTGAACCCGGAACCATGTGGTTGGTTAGCAAGCTACTTACCACACAGCCACTCCTGCGCCTACAACACTGATTCTCAACCACTTTTTTTTTTGCCTTTAGATCCCTTTTTCTTTCTGTTTCACTGTACTGGACCTCCATAACCATTCGATATATATAAATAAAAATCCTTATAATCAAATATCAGGAGTTGCATTAAAAAATTAAAATACTTTGTGTTTTATAGAAATACAAGCAAATTATTGCATATACTTTTAACGCAATCTTACGTGGACCTCCAAAGACCATATGAACCCCGGTTAAGACCCGCTTTACTAGAGTAAAACACAATTGAAGACAAGCTCCAGAGGATCTAAATTATTTTAATATTTAATATTCGCTGTGAGTAAAGACGTCTAAGCTGTAACCATCCTATCCTTTCAAAAGTATAATTTACCAATGCGTACTTCCTGTTTAGAACAAGCGACAACTGAACTAACGTCTTGGTCCAAAGTAGCCTAAAGATTAGGTTATTTTGAGCGAATCCATCAGTTCAGGACCTTTAGTTTGGTTAGTTATAATAAGTTTAGAGGGGTTTTCCTTTCGTTCTAACACTTATCATAATGTGCTACTATATCAAAGGACAGCAAACGAGTATGAGATTTAAATGAAGATATATGAAGATTCATAGAATAATCTTTTAAGAAAGTTTATCGAGAGGATGTACACAAAATTTTATAACATTACATTTGGTTTTGCTAGATTATAGTTGTTTTATGAAATTGCCGAACATATCCTCAAATACCTCTCGCCACCCAGCAGCATCCGAACATGATGTAATGAAACATTATATCATTGCGGAGTCTCACTGAGTGAGTCTATATTACAATTGCTAAGCTTGTTTGTTAGTAATTATAATGAGTTGGGTGGGGGATAATTATTTGTTGTTCATATGTTGGGAGAGTGCAGAGTTACTCTCTCTCTTTTTACTCTTTTACTTGTTTCAGTCATTTGACTGCGGCCATGCTGGAGCACCGCCTTTAGTCGAGCAAATCGACCCCCGGGACTTATTTTGTTTGTTTGTAAGCCCAGTACTTATTCTATCGGTCTCTTTTGCCGAACCGCTAAGTGACGTAAACACACCAGCATCGGTTGTCAAGCAATGCTAGGGGAACAAACACAGACACACAAACACACACATACATACATATATATACATATACATATATACGACAGGCTTCTTTCAGTTTCCGTCTACCAAGGCATTGGTCGGCCCGGGGCTATAGCAGAAGACACTTGCCCAAGATGACACGCAGTGGGACTGAACCCGGAACCATGTGGTTGGTTAGCAAGCTACTTACCACACAGCCACTCCTGCAAAAGTTTAAAAAAAAGTTTTTTTATGCGTTGAAATTAATCTTTGAAGCTATTAAAGGATTTAAGTTGTCATATCAATGCTGCAAGATGTGTTTAGGCATTGCTGTTATAACTATTTAACTCAAGGTTATCCTTGGTGGTGTTCCAGTTATGAACATTTCGTCCTTTTGTATGACTAGGACTGCATTATCAAATGTGTATTTCCTTTTTTAAAACAAAAGGGAGTGATTTTATGGAGATTGGTTATTATTTCTAACAGGCTAGGCGTCTACACAGAGGCTTCTACGTGAGTTCGAAGAGAGTGTATTTGCTGGAAATAACTGCGATGTTCAGAAGGAAGAGTGTGGAAGACTTAACTGAATCGCGGGTTACACTAGAATTGATTAAATGCGGACAGAAAGATCTGTTGACACAAAATGTTAGGATACAGTATGATAGGACACTTTAGAACCATGACGAGAGAGAGAGAGAGAGAGAGAGAGAGAGAGAGGGGGAAAGAGAAAAAGAGAGAGAAAGAGAGAGAGAGAGAAAATTATTTAGCCTTGAGTTTCTCCAGTCAGGTCATTTTGGTGATCTTCAGAAAAACAAGTTTGTTTTCGTCTAAGTTCTATCAGGTAAGAAAATAAAATCCTCACAGCATAAAGTGGGAAAATAAGTTTTCGAGAAATATGGCTTTGCTGAAACAGCAATGATGGTCACTAAGAAGGAAATGTAATTCAATGTGATAAAAACTTCGGATATAGACTTAAAGGCTATGTTTGCATTTCTTTAAGGAAAGTAGAGAAAAGAATTAAACTGATGTCCAGTTTAACTTCTTGCAGGCTAGTGCTTCGATTTATGCATGGGATCAAGAGAAATACAATTCTGGAAAGAAGGATTAAGTGAAGTTCTTCGTGCAAGGTCTAGAATCTGACTTAGGAAGAGGTTGTGAAAAGAAAAGACTGAGAAAGTACGTTGTTGTTGGTGAAGGTGATATTTGAGACACGTAGAAACTGTTCTTAAGATGGTACAAGAAGAAAATAGCTCAAGGTGGCGAGCTGGCAGAGACGTTAGCACGCCGGGCGAAATGCTTAGCGGTATTTCGTCTGCCGTTATGTTCTGAGTTCAAAATCCGCCGAGGTCGACTTTGCCTTTCATTCTTTCGGGGTCGATAAATTAAGTACCAGTTACGCACTGGGGTCAATGTGATCAACTTAATTCCTTTGTCTGTCCTTATTTGTCTCCTCTATGTTTAGCCCCTTGTGGGCAATAAAGAAATAAGAAGAAAGTAGCTCGACTTAGAGGAAAAGATCTAACAGTGTTGGGTGAATGACTTAAATATCGTTTAGCAGATGATTCTTGAATAATAATCTTTACACGCAAATTACCTAATTACGTATAATGAGGCGAAATGTCTTTACATGCATACTACTGTATATCTTATTCATAAGGAGCTTACTACTTGAAAAATATAAATAACTTTTCTATTCGTTACGTTTATATATTTGTTTTGCAAAATTTTTGATGTGAAATCGTGTGTTGAAACAGATTTTGTTGTATTTAGGAATGGTCGTTTTGCCAGTTTAGCCAATAAAAACACACGCACTATATATTTGGTGTTACTTTGCTTCAGCCTCCTGTGACCTCATGAGGTCACAGGAGTGTGACGAAAGAACTCTGGCCGAAATAAGATTAAGATTAATGTAAAAAATAAATAACGCTGAAGCAAAGTAACACCAAATATATAGTGCGTGTGTTTTTATTGGCTAAACTGGCAAAATGACCATTCCTAAATACAACAATAATTTTCTATTTGTATTTTCCCTTATAACAGGTGAATAAGAAAAACTTTAAAAACTTGCACATTTGTTGTCCTAGTTACAAGTAATAAGTGAAAGCCATTACTGGTAGGTTGGGAAAAAGCACTGTAACCTGAACTCAAACGAAATAGGTTAACCAGAAAATGTTTCGTTGCAGATAAAAAGCAGGATGAGTTCCTCAAAACTCATTTGCCACAGATCACAGAAATACCATGGCACTGATATTGAATTTCATGTCATAACTCCTGACACACACAATGAAGTTTTAAACGTTACTGTCCTATGTGATCTGGATTAATTGTGACTATTAATCTCCTCAGTTTAGACTGCTTATTTCACATGTGATGCTTCAGTTGACAAAATGCAAAAGAGCAATCAATTTCTGCTGCTGAAAATTATAGACAGTCAAAAGCATAGAGCAGTCTGTACAGTCTAACGATGTTCTCAAAAACTTAACAACTGAAAGATACAAAATCACTGACCACATTTATAAGAACTGTTGAATTTTCTGCGGGAGTAGCTCAGAGTAGAGTATCCTACGTTAAAATATAGAAGTGCAGTAAAAATTTGGCTCTTGCATTCAAAGACGTCTGCTGGTCAGTCACAGAAATTCAGTATGATTGAATGAGCAAGAGAAACTACCGGTGTTTATTTTCACTCGTCACCACCACAAACTTTAGAATAGGAACAAACAGCAACGATTATTTCATTCACTCTGGGTCGTCTTCTCCAATTCGTTTCAAGGAAAACAGACACAATTCGCTTTGAAACTCACAGATGCTGAGTTTCAAAACAAATTATGAAACTGAGTTTCAGTCTGTTGTGAATTTACAACTAACGTTCGTGTACGGCGTTAGTTGCATTGGAAGCACTCCGTCGGTTACGACGACGAGGGTTCCGGTTGATCCGAATCAACGGAACAGCCTGCTCGTGAAATTAACGTGTAAGTGGCCGAGCACTCCACAGACACGTGTACCCTTAACGTAGTTCTCGGGGATATTCAGCGTGACACAGAGAGTGACAAGGGCGGCCCTTTGAAATACAGGTACAACAGAAACAGGAAGTAAGAGTGAGAGAAAGTTGTGGTGAAAGAGTACAGCAGGGATCATCACCATCCCCTGCCGGAGCTTCGTGGAGCTTTAGGTGTTTTCGCTCAATAAACACTCACAACGCCCGGTTTGGGAATCGAAACCGCGATCTTATGACCGCGAGTCCGCTGCCCTAACCACTGGGCCATTGCGCCTCCACAACAGACTGAAGTAGGTCAGGGTGAAGTCTCTCTGAACATTTCAAATGTCTTTTGTATGTGTTGTTTCAAATATTTTTATCCGACTTACCTTCTTTGCTATAACTTGCATTATTTTCTATATTTTTTCCAAAAGAGACAACTGGATATGAAGATTGCGCGTGAGGACAGTCATTTACTCTCATCAAAACCATCACGCATAAAATGCTGCCTTCCGTTGGACGAAGAAGAGCCTTTTTTTCACTCTTGTTCGAGTATGGTGGTTAAGTATATTTATATCTTTCATCTTTTACTTGTTCCAGTAGTTTGAACTGTGGCCATGCTGGGGCACGGTCTTGAGGTGTTTAGTCAAACAAATCAACCTCAATATTTATCTTTTAAGTCCTATACATATTATATCGATCTCTCTATTGGCGGACCGCTAGGTCACGAGGACGGAGAAAAACTAAGATCGGTTGTCAAGCGTTGGTTAGGAGGAACACAACACATACACACGCACGCACATGCGCGCACACATACTCAAGCAGACGTACATACATTTCTTCAAAAGACATTGATCAACTAAGGGTTCCGGTAAAAGACAAAAGCGCTGCGCCTGCGTATTTTCATCTTGTATCTTTTATCTTTTACTTGCTTCAATCATTAGATTGCGACCATGCTGGGGCACAACCTTGAAGAATTTTTAGTCGAATGAATCGACCCCAATACTTTTCTGAAGTCTGGTACTTATTCTATCGATATCTCTTTGCCGAACCACTAAGTTACGGGGGACCTAAGCACGCCAACACCGGTTGCTAAGTGGTGGTGAGGGACAAGCAAACACACACACACACACACACACACATATATACATACATACACACACACACACACACACACACACACACACACACACACACACACACACGCACGCACGCACACACAAATATATATATTCAGTTTCTGTCAACCAAATTCACTCACAAGGCTTTAATCGGCCCGAAGTAATAGTAGAAGACACTTGCCCAGGGTGCCATACACTGGGGCTGAACCCGGAACTATGTAGTTCCGAAGCAAGCTTCTTACTATACACTCATGCATATTAAATTACTGTCGCTATTTAAAAGCAAGTTTATGAATAACAACAGCACATTTACTGGTGGTTTCGGAAGTGTTCTTGCCAAGTAAGTGATTTATCTAAGACCGTGTGTTAAAATTAAAACGACTGCTGCGTGGATGATACAAAGTAATCAAGTCAGTGACCAGGTCGCAGGTCGTGCGACGAAATTTTTGACAACATGTAACGAATAATGAATGTTTAAGTGAAGTTAACAGACTTCGTGTTTTTGAATGGCGAGCATATGTTATTCCCAATCGATTTATTGGTAGGAATAATCAATACTAATTTTTCACATCCGTACACCATATCTGGAAATTCTATTGATTTTAACAATCTCTCTTTTGTTCTTTACAGCACTTCGTTAGCTCCAATAATTTTTGTAGTCCCATCATGGCAACTTTTCCCAATCTATTCTTCCTAATTTTCCCAATCTATTCTTCAATTTCGTTTGAGCATCTCCCATTTCTTACATGCTTGAATTCAAAGAAAGTAAATTCATTCACTACTTCTTTCATTTCACCTCCAATTTTGAAGTTGCCATTGTGGCAAGTCCGTTTTAATGAAACCTTGATTCTTGAGACTGTCTCCTTCGACACTAAGTGATTAATTTAGTTTCTATGGAAGCGGAGACCATTTTAACCCCTTACCCAACAATTATTTTGAAAATAAATGTATTTTTTCAGACATATTTTTTAATTGTTTTATTTTACTATGTTTTGAATGGTAATTTCGAGGTATATTTCAAACCTTATTTATTATGAATTTTAATTCAATAATATTGATTTTAAATTACCGCTTTGGGCAGAAACGAGTTAACCCGTTTTTTTTTCATAAATCATATTACTTTTACAAAAAATCATGTTATTTTATTTGGTTATCGACATGGTGGGGTTATAATATAAAGGTATAAAAAAAACAACGTAAAAACAAAGTGAATACTTCTATTCATAAAATGTGCCTTCCAACCCTTCGACTGTCTCCAGGTGACTAAATCATACTCGGTCTTCAATGCCTTACTCAAGCGAAAGGTGGCAGAAATCGTCACTGCCAGACGTATAAAGTGAGCGAATATACTCGTATGTGTCAAAAAAGAGTTTATAATAGACAAAGGAACTCGTTTGCTGTCGATTTTGGCGCGTCTATCTTTTGACGAGTTAACTCGCCAGAGATAGAAAGAAATGATTTCGGTCAAAACGCATATATTCGTTTCTGCCGGGTAAGGGGTTAATAAATGAAGAAATTTTCTTGTACTTTTTTACTTAATATACCCTTATTCGTCTTCACCTGGTATGTGTGTGCGTGTGTTTGTGTGTGTGTTGAGCCATCGTTGGACTGCCGATGATGGCTTAACTGGTTTCTAAACTTCGAAGTCACTGCCAATAATAATATTCTTGCTTAAGAATAATAAATTTGTACTCTATAAAAGTGTGGAGTAACCCATCAGATTAATATAAAATTGTCTTTATTATAAATGAACATTAAAACAATGTATGTGTGTGTGTGTATATATATATATATACACACACACACACACACACACACACACACACACACACACACACACATATATATATATAATATATATATATTATATATATATATATATACTGGCGAGCCTCCCAGCCTTCGGTTTGGTCTGTGTGGTGTTGAAATGTATTCATATGGCACATATTGGCATCTATCGTAATGCCCATTTTCCTTACAATAAAAGTTTAAAAGTATTCAAATATTGCATAACATAATTTTACAAATTTATTTAGAATATCTAAATACAGAAAGTAATATGGATAATAATAGAGAAATGTATACAATGTTTTTAACTTTTTTTCTTTGGAACATGAGCGAAGAGTTCCTGTAGGCTTGCTACTCTGGAACAATGTGTTTTCAGCGGTCAGCGTACCAACAAACAAATAAACAAACCGACTTTGCTTTTCAAAAGGAGATAATATATACATGCATACATGGTGGCTGCCTCCTCGTTATCAAGTATGGCCATTGCACAAAGCTTAATCAATGTTGTTATCGTGCAATGCCTGTGCAAGAAGATTTTTTTTAAGTGAGGAAAGGCTGTGCACTGAGTCAGTCCCACTCACTAAGCAACAGCAGCCACAATCCGAAAAGAAGAACAAGTCAACATCATCGGTAACCACTGAGCCGCAGGTTTTATGTCGGAGTTATCCCAGTTTCCTGAGTTACCTTCTCCTCGAAGGATACCCTAACAAAGGCTAGGAGACCTTCACTCCCAATGGTTTAACCGCGCGATCGGGTATTCAGTCCGATTATTTCTATGTCCCCGCGCATGATACAGCCTTAAGGCATTTATTGGATGGCCGTTGACTCTCAAGAGTTCCTCCACCCTTTGATGGGTTTTGTTTTTCATCCCGCGGGGTGTCCAATAAACACCCTCCTCACCAAGCAAGCTTGGTGGGGTTGCCGGTTTAGTCGCCGACGACCCGACCATGCAAACAGGTTGTGCTGGGTTACATGTTACCCGTAGCACTCGAAAGTGACCTGACACACATACACACAGACAGATGCATACACATACTCTATGTAAAGTATACTTCATTTTTTTTCTTTTTCTATCTTCCAGGTTTTCACTTCCTTCCTCGGTCTGAATTCTTTGATGTTACTTTCGGTAAACATATACACAGCATCACAAATTACAACTTTAGAAAGGCACTTCAATTTACGAAGTTCGTATATTGGATTCCTGTTCATCGCTAATCAAATTGGATCTATCCTATCTCTAATAGCGTTTATTTACATGTCTAAAGACTTACACCGACCGACATTTTTAGCGTTCAGTGGCATCTTTTCCGGAATTGGATTTTTAATATGCGCTCTGCCATATTTTATGACGTCTGTTCCAAAACATGACTCCAACCATAGCACAAGTAAGTATAATGATGATGAGGATGATCCTTGTGCCTGAGAATAACATAAGTTCTTATGTTTGTACCAGATTGTTATTTTTATTAGAATGTTTTGTGTAGATATTCCGCTTCTAGTGTTCCGTTCGATATAACCATCAGAGCAATCCTTCCAACAGATAATACTGTACATAGTTTGGACAATAATGTCATGTCTCAAAGGTGGCGAGCTGGCAGAGACGTTAGCACGCCGGGCGAAATGTTTAGCGGTATTTCGCCCGTCACTACGTTCCGAGTTCAAATTCCGCCGAGGTCGACTTTGCCTTTCATCCTTTCGGGGTCGATAAATTAAGTACCAGTTACGCACTGGGGTCGATATAATCGACTTAATCCGTTTGTCTGTCCTTGCTTGTCCCTTCTATGTTTACCCCCTTGTAGGTAGTAAAGAAATAGGTATTTCGTCTGCCGCTACGTTCAAGTTCAAATTCCGCCGAGGTCGACTTTGTTTTTCATCTTTTCGGGGTCGATTAAATAAGTACCAGTTACGCACTGGGGTCGATATAATCGACTTAATCCGTTTGTCTGTCCTTGCTTGTCCCTTCTGTGTTTACCCCCTTATGGGTGATAAAGAAATAGGTATTTCGTCTCCCGCTACGTTCTGAGTTCAAATTCCGCCGAAGTCGACTTTGCCTTTCATCCTTTCGAGGTCGATGAATTAACTACCAGAATACGCACTGGGTCGATGTAATCGACTTAATCCCTTTCTCTGTCCTTGATTGTCCTCTCTGTGTTTAGCCCCTTGTGGGTAGTAAAGAAATAGGCATTTCGTCTGCCGCTACGTTCTGAGTTCAAATTCTGCCGAGGTCGACTTTGTCTTTCATCCTTTCGGGGTCGATAAATTAAGGACCAGTTGCGCACTGGGGTCGCTCCAATCGGCTGGCCCCCTTCTTCAAAATTTCGGGCCTTGTGCCTAGAGTAGAAAAGAATAATGTCATGTTTTACCAGAAGGTAAAATCTTGCGGACGTTTTCTTTCTTTCTTTTTTTTTGTTGTGGTGCTGTTGGGACATTACTGATGGTGTAGGAGATATCTTCTACACTCCAATCGTCCAATCGAATTTTTTAATACAACGTGATGTTTTGGAGTCATCCATAATTTTTGGTCTGGTATTTAGTAGCTATTCTCCGCTTGCTGATTAGCAAAAGCATATCCTTCGACATGAAGTGTATTCAATATTACTATTATTCTAAAGCGGCGAGCTGGCAGAAACGTTAGCACGCCGGACGAAATGCTTAGCGGTATTTCGTCTACCGTTACGTCCTGAGTTCAAATTCCGCCGAGGTCGACTTTGCCTTTCATCCTTTCGGGGTCGATTAAATAAGTACCAGTTACGCACTGGAGTCGATATAATCGACTTAATCCGTTTGTCTGTCCTTGTTTGTCCTCCCTGTGTTTAGCCCCTTGTGGGTAGTAAAGAAATAGGTATTTCGTCTGTCTACGTTCTGAGTTCGAATTCCGCCGAGGTCGACTTTGCCTTTCATCCTTTCAGAGGTCGATAAATTCAGTACCAGTTACGTACTGGGATCGATCTAATCGGCTGGCCCCCTCCCCCAAAATTTGGGGCCTTGTGCCTAGAGTAGAAATTATTACTATTATTCTGGGAGTTTATCGGATAAGTACCCGTGCAGAGCTTTCTGTTGTTATGACGAGTCTTTCTCTTCCAAATTTCTGTTTAACGTTCTGATTTGTCGAGTGCATCTCTAATTTTGGTTTAACCACTTTAATCCGGTTACCTATTTTATCCCACCCAGAGTACCTACTCAGAAGTTCAGAAGTGCGTCACCCCTTCAAGATATTGTTTTATTTACTTTGAGCACATATGTGATTAATTCATTTCTTCCTTTATTGTTCCATGAATGTTTTCTGTGTATTTCAGTCAAAGGCTGTTTGAACTGACCTTATATCTCTGACTCCGTTCCTCCTTCTAACATAGAGCCTGTTAGTGTTATTTCCGATACGAAAGTTGTCAGGGATGGTTAATACTTTCCTAGTCTTGATGCGTTATATTCATATGACTTGATTCGTATTGTCAACAATCATTCCTCGACTGATTACCAAATGCCCAAACTTTTCGCGATCAAATTCCATTCTTATATCCCGTGAAAATGTTGTGACCTGTTTCAACTGCCTCTTGGTGTCAGAAATATTACTTGAATATAGCTAGAGATAATCGACAAAAAATAGTTCGAATGACATTACTTTTTCTCTCATCTGCTAATCCTTAGGTTTATATTTATGTATATACCTCGTTTATCAGCGAGGTTACACATTAGGATCAGCAGTTGAAGTTGTATGTATGAATACAAAAACGCATGCATGGATACATAGGTGGGGGTGCATGTGTCTGTGTGTGCGTGTGTGTGTGTGTGTGTGTGTGTGGTGTGTGTGTGTGTTAGTGAACGAACAAGTGAATGAATGAATTATGTATATATTGCCTCTTTTTTCTTCTTTTTTTTTCAGATCTTGTTTCAACCCTGTCCTCTACACTTAGCAACTCTCGTGTTCCCTGTAGTCATGAATACGACCAACAATCAAAACATGCCGACATAGTGGGCTATTACATCATGTTGGCTGCAATGATATTCATTGGTATCTGTAGGGGACCAACAGAACCGATATCAATCGTACATATCGATGACAATGTGCCTCCTGTTTCCTTCAGTTGTTACATGAGTGAGTTTAATGTCTTATTATATACTCTTACTCTTTACTCTTTTACTTGTTTCAGTCATTTGACTGCGGCCATGCTGGAGCACCGCCTTTAATCGAGCAACTCGACCCCGGGACTTATTCTTTTGTAAGCCTAGTACTTATTCTATCGGTCTCTTTTGCCGAACCGCTAAGTTACGGGGACATAAACACACCAGCATCGGTTGTCAAGCAATGCTAGGGGGACAAACACAGACACACAAACACACACACGCATATATACACATATATACGACAGGCTTCTTTCAGTTTCCGTCTACCAAATCCACTCACAAGGCTTTGGTCGCCCCGGGGCTATAGTAGAAGACATTGCCCAAGGTGCCACGCAGTGGGACTGAACCCGGAACCATGTGGTTAGTAAACAAGCTACTTACCACACAGCCATTCCTGCGCCTATCTGTAATTACTGTAATTACTGTAATTACTTTTGACTATGTCCAACAAAATACATTACAATCTATAGTGAAAAATAAGGTGGTGAGCTGGCAGAATCGTAAGCACGCTGGACAAAATGCTTAGCGGTGTTTCGTCCGGTTTTACGTTCTGAATTCAAATTCCACTGTGGTTGACTTTGCCTTTCATCCTTTCGAGGTCGATAAAATAAGTACCAGTTGAGTACTGGGGTCGATGTAATCGACTTTTATCGCCTCCACTGAAATTGCTGGCCTTGAATTTGTATCCTTCCATATTAGACAACTTTCAATCCATTCTATGTCGATAAATGTGGAGGCGTAACAGCCCAGTGGTTAAGGCAGCGGACTCGCAGTCGGAGGATCGTGGTTTCGATTCCCAGACCGGGCGCTGTGTGTGTTTATTGAGCGAAAACATCTAAAGCTCCACGAGGCTCCGACGTGGGGTGGGGTGACCCCTGTTGTACTCTTTCACCCCA
>NC_043000.1:152613640-152621140 GCF_006345805.1 Octopus sinensis | reverse complement strand
ACCAATCATTATCTTCATTGACAACATCACCAACATCGCCGCCATCATCATTAATATCATCACTAATATCATTATCAATTATCATTATCACCTTTAGCACCAGCATCACAACCACCATCATTATCATCACCGTCGTCGTTGTCATCGTCGTCGTCGTCGCCGCTGCCACCGCTGCCGATATTTCCAGGAAATAGCTATTTAAAGGAATCGTTTAAACACATTTCCTGTTCTCAATCATATAAACACAGTTGATATTTAAATTCAAACTCGCTACTCTGTAAGTGAAGTAGAGTGACTTCTGGCTACCCTGTACCCTAGATTCAAATAGCCCACCCCGATCGTACTGAATAATGCCATATTGGATGTTACATTTTTGAAATCTGAGCACTCTTACAAAGAACGAAGACCACTCGACTACAATTGATATTTTTGACAGATACACATGATATTGAGTTTCTACTAATGCTAAGAGGAGACTCCTGGTGCGGCATGGTGAACCACATTTCGATTGAAGCCGTTTGGAGAAGAAAAACTTCAGAAGAGTATATTTGTTTATCTGGTTCGAGGAGGGAGTGTAGGATTTAACATTTCGTCACTTTTGTTCTTTGTAAGTGCGTGAAGAAATGAAAATGAAAACTAAAGGTGAACGATTGTTTTGCTAAGGTGACGAGTGGTTTAACAAGGTGTACGAATGTTAGAAGAAACGAGGGGAAGAAAGAGAAAGGTCATAAAGTTGGACAGAAAGGAAGAAGGTAGAATATTTGGTACAGTACAATTGTTTGAATAACAACCAATAAGGATATAGTGACAAAGGCTAATTAAGGTAGTGAGATATTTCAGAACAATACCTCAAAGACAAACACATATATACAGTTATAATCCTTTCTACTATAGGCACAAGGCCTAAAATTTGCGGGGAGGGTGCTAGTCGATTACATCGACCCCAGTGTTTCACAGGTACTTAATTTATCGACTCCGAAAGGATGATAGGCAAAGCCAATCACAGCGGAATTTGAACTAAGAACGTAGCAACAGGCGAAATACCGATAAGTATTTAATCCAGCGTGCCAACAGTTCTGCTTTATATACGGTTATAATGACAGATTAAAGTTTTGTGTGGTGAATAGAGATTAGGACAGCAAGTTTGATAAGCACAATATCTCAATATTTCAGTGATTAAGAAGCTCGCTTTGTAATTGTGTAGTTTCAGGTCGAGTCCCACTGCGCAGCACTTTGGGGAACTGTATTTTATTATAGACCCGAATCGAATAATGCCGTGAGTGAATTTGATAGACAAAAACTGTGTGCGTTTACAGTTTTTTTTTCACTTCAAAATATTAAAGAATCTCTCTCTCTCTCTCTCTCTCTCTCTCTCTCTCTCTCTCTCTCTCTCTCTCTCACACACACACACACACACACACACACACAAATGGGGAACAGATTGAGAGAGAAAGAGATGAAAGGGATATTTTCGGTTTGAACGGCATAATTATGACCCTTCAATCTGTTTTAGGGTTAGGGTTACGGTTAGGGGTGGAGGGATGGGTATCTTTTTTTTCTTCACAAATGTAAATAAACGCAAACTGTTTCTTAAACGAGAGACATATTCATACGGTACAGAATGTTTTTTACCTCAATAGACGTCAGTGATTAGTTGAAATTGAAGAAATTGAAGAAAAAAAACACAACAAATATCTTACAAACAATAGAATTTTCTCAATAAAGCCCAGAGAAAAAGATGTTTTATAAACACATTTTACCAGTATACGAAGTTTAAAATTTTTTAGTTACCTAGAAATTATGTTAAAAACTGCCGTTCAAACCGAAAAGATTCGATGAAAGTGATAAACGAATGCTCGTTAATGGCGTTAATGTCCATGTGTATCAATATTAATTATTTGAACAATTTAAATTATGAAATCTGTCAAATTTATTAATGAGTGTTTTTTTTTTCTTTTATTTATTTCCATGCTCTTCGCTTTAAGAAAAGTTCAATTCCATTTTTACCCAGTTTCGAAACCCTGTGCTGATGGGTCTGACTTTGAACACTTGCATAATGGCATTGAACGTATGTGGTTCCGTTGCTTTCATCCCCAAATATATAGAGACTCAGTATAACTGGCCCACTTGGAAAACCAATTTATGTTTAGGTAAGTTCTCCCTCGTGACAAACTTACTACCTTTCTTCTTCTTCTTCTTCTTGAGGTTTCTATGTCTATAACTGAGACAGAAAATTACTCGACGTATTAAAATATTTATCCTAATCCCTATGCACTTTGAATCCAAAACCTGCTTGGAACTATTCTATCTTTCATCTTTACCGATTGATGAGAATGTATTATTGCTAACAACATAACAAAGATCGATTCTATTTAAACATACTTCTTCATTTGTAAAAAAAATAATTTAAAAAGCTTATTGAAGAACCAATATTTATTACCGTAAATCTTCGAGTATAGTCCGCCCTTGAGTATAAATACGCAGGGGATTTTTAGGGGGCTGTACCTCTGAAAAACCTAAACCTTGTGTATAATACGCACCACTTCTCTAACTCGAATCGTGCGTAATTAAGCCAGCAGCACCTAGTCGAGCAAACACTTCCGCACATGCGTAAAACAATAATGGGGATGTTCTTAACTGTTATATGGGAATGTAAATATGTTTGCAAATTGTTTTTGTTACATATCATTGTGTTCTGAATACTTTTATTTTAATAAATGTTGCTTACTGCAAGTTATGGATGATTCTTTTATGACTTCATTGCTTTCAGGCTTAACTTAAGGTATTTTCGCACCCGACATCACAAAATGCGTCTGAATAAACATTGCCGGACAGCAAATAGAGGCTCGGACATTGCTTAGAAAATATGTTTAATTTTTAACCTCGTATATAGTACGCACTAGGGATTTTGACCTTTAAATTTTGGGGACAAAATGCGGATTGTACTCGAGGATTTACGGTAGTTAAATTCTATTTGTTCACTGTAAATGTCATTTCAATTGTAACAATGTGTGTGTGTGTGTGCGTGTGTGTGAGAGAGAGAGAGAGAGAGAGAGAGTATATATATTTCTTTACTGCCCACAAGGGGCTAAACACAGAGGGGACAAACAAGGACAGACAAAGGGATTAAGTCGATTACATCGTCCCCAGTGCGTAACTGGTACTTATATAATCGACCCCGAAAGGATGAAAGGCAAAGTCGACCTCGGCGGAATTTGAACTCAGAACGTAACGACAGACGAAATACCGCATTTCGCCCGGCTCGCTAACGTTTCTGCCAGCTCGCCGAGAGAGAGAGTATATAGACTTATAAAGTGGAAGCAATCCAAAATTCTACGGCTGGTCGCGCTGTATCTCGACTGCAGAACTACTGTGTCCTTAGTCTACCCGATTCTAGTTATGTAACGTGATGAGTGCAGCACATCGCTTGAATCGGCATTGCATAATTAGCAACTGTTTCATTAGACTACTGTGGTGATTGATTGTATGTGTAATTATTTTGAACATAAATAATACAGCAATCTTCATTCAGAATATAGCTGAAACTCATCATAAATAGACTACTCGAACGGCGTATTAGCTCCAATAAGCTCATGTTCCCTAGGTATATGACATCTTTATATATAAAAGTGAAGTTGTGTGTCTGTCTCCTACGATTTAGATTCCTAACTACTCACACATTTTGCGGTGCAGTTTAACCAAAACCGGGTATCTTATAGTCGTGATTCATATCGAGCCCTTCTGGGTATTAGCGCACGTCTACGATGAGTCTACGATTTAAAAAAAAATTTACCATCATTTTTTCCATTTTAATGCATTTTTTTCGCTATTATATAAGGGAAGTAATTCTCTAAAAATGTCTACGATGAGTCAACGATTTAAAAAAAAATTTACCATCATTTTTTCCCATTTTAATGCATTTTTTTCGCTATTATATAAGGGAAGTAAATCTCTAAAAATGTCTACGATGAGTCAACGATTTATAAAAAAAATTACCATCATTTTTTTTCCATTTTTAATGCATTTTTTTGCTATTTTTTGGCTATAACTCTCTAAAAATGCTTATATAGTTAATTCCCTTACAAACCTGAGCAACGCCGGGCGATACTGCTACTATTTTATAAGAATACTTGGTGACCTAGCAAATTATACATTTGGCGATGCTGGGATGGGCTTAATGAAGTTAATGTTAGGGCATAAGCTGTTGCTTGTCAGCCATCAAATGTGGGCCGTAATCACAAAGTCTTGATCCAAAGACTTTGAAGAGTGAACGTCTATGTGTGTTTCCATTATTTTATTTTTTAAGAGATGAGAAACGCCATAGAGTAAGAAGCTAATTTCCGGAAGAACGGAATATGAATCAGAATGCGATTCCTGGTTGAATCGATTTCTCCTTACGTGACTAAAACGCATTGGGAAATGCATGAAAGCTACTATTTTCGTTATCTCATCAAAAATAAAATCGATTACCAATTGAGAATATCTTCAATGAAAAAGGCCAAAGATACTACGTTTACATTCCGACGATCTGGGGCTCTGTCAGCCTCGGTAACAGCACTTCAAAGGTTAGTTTTCAGATTAGCAATGAAAATACGAAAGTAATAACTTTTAGTGAGGTGCATCAGTAACAAGTCTGCCTGGAGAGACAAATGCTGAACATCTCTGATTTGTTCACTGTTCTTACGGATGGTAACTCAGAATGTGATGTCGAGTGAGACACAGCAGTGATGTACCTGTTTTCCAATGCCAGAAGCCAGTATGATCCAACTTCAACATTAAGGCATCAAAGATGCACTGCCTGTATACATCTATCATGGTGGCTGTGACTTATGGCCTACAAGATGTGGGGGGGAAAAAAACAATTGGCGCAGGAGTGGCTGTGTGGGAAGTAGCTTGCTAACCAACCACATGGTTCCGGGTTCAGTCCCACTGCGTGGCATCTTGGGCAAGTGTCTTCTGCTATAGCCCCGGGCCGACCAATGCCTTGTGAGTGGATTTGGTAGACGGAAACTGAAAGAAGCCTGTCGTATATATGTATATATATATATGTGTGTGTGTGTGTGTGTGTGTGTTTGTGTGTCTGTGTTTGTGCCCCTAGCATTGCTTGACAACCGATGCTGGTGTGTTTACGTCCCCGTCACTTAGCGGTTCGGCAAAAGAGACCGATAGAATAAGTACTGGGCTTACAAAGAATAAGTCCCGGGGTCGATTTGCTCGACTAAAGGCGGTGCTCCAGCATGGCCGCAGTCAAATGACTGAAACAAGTAAAAGAGTAAAAGAGTAAATTTTTTTAATAATTACTTTTTAAAATACTAATTATCATTAATCAATCATATAAAGACGGTAGATAATTAGGCTTCTTGCATTATTTCAATTGTTTGATTAGTTCACTTAGTTCTTATTTACTCTCTTTCACTCTGTAGTTGGCCATTTTATGTGCTTGAATCGAAAGATCATCTAAGAATGGCTGTTGTGAAGAGAGGGGACAACTCACTGTCATTTCTTTTAAGAGCCTTGCACGGAACGTCAGATCTGCCCTCATCTCAAAACACGAAGTTATTTTATGAATTTAAAATATATTCATTTCTCCGAATTGCAATAAACAGTTAGAAAATGCATATATCAAAGTATTTAAATTGCTTAATTACAAGTTGGATTTGTCATATGATTAAGATTTGTTTTGATTTAATCATTTCATTTATTTATGTGTATTTTAATAAGCAAAACCGGATTAATTTACTTACGCTTTGCTCCTGTGTAATAATCTGCAAAATTTGTAAGCTAAACATATTTATCTCCCCTGCATCAAGCAACTTATTTTTTACTCTCTCTCTCTCTCTCTCTCTCTCTCTTCTCTCTCTCTCTCTCTCTCTCTCTTCTCTCTCTCTCTCTCTCTCTACTTCGAAGAAGTGTCCATAGAAAGCGGCTTAAACACAGCGGCGCTATGAGCGTTTCTATCGCAGCCCAGGCCTAAAAAGGGATTTGAACTTAATACGAAAATACTAACGAAACACCCGTTAGATATATATTGTTTTCGGCGATTGGGATCTTTTCTTTTTTGAACGGTAGTTTTTTGTAGCGGTGTCATATGAAATTGTCACCCATAATTATGACCCTAGTATCGATCTATTGCATTTCAATCTGTTTTAGGGTTAGGGTTAGGGGTGGGGGAAAAGGCATCTTTTTTTCTTCACAAATGTAAATAAACCCAATCTGTTTCTTAAACGAGGGACATATTCATACGGCACAGAATGTTTTTTTTTACCTCAATACACGTCAGTGATTTGTTGAAACTGCAGAAATTGAAGAAAACAACAAATATCTTACAAACTATAGAATTTTCTCAATAAAGCCCAGAGAAAAAGATGTTTTATAAACACATTCTACCAGTATACGAAATTTAAAATTTTTTAGTTACCTAGAAATTATGTTAAAAACTGCCGTTCAAACCGAAAAGATCCGGCGATTGTTCTAGAGCAATATGAAAATTCACGTTCTCATAGCACTACTGAGCACGAGAGAATTTTATGTTAGCGCAGCTCTTTCTCATCTAAGGACTGAACTGCTCGCAGTTGACATGTCCCCACGGTGGCGGTTAGAATATTCTGCACAGGCGCAGGAGTGGCTGTGTGGTAAGTAGCTTGTTTACCAACCACATGGTTCCGGGTTCAGTCCCACTGCATGGCACCTTGGGCAAGTGTCTTCTACTATAGCCTCGGGCCGACCAAAGCCTTGTGAATGGATTTGGTAGACGGAAACTGTAAGAAGCCCGTCGTATATATGTATATATATATATATGCGTGTGTGTGTTTGTGTGTCTGTGTTTGTCCCCCTAGCATTGCTTGACAACCGATGCTGGTGTGTTTATGTCCCCGTTACTTAGCGGTTCGGCAAAAGAGATCCGATAGAATAAGTACTGGGCTTACAAAAAGAATAAGTCCCAGGGTTGAGTTGCTCGATTAAAGGCGGTGCTCCAGCATGGCCGCAGTCAAATGACTGAAACAAGTAAAAGAGTATCTATAACATTGAACTACTGCCACTTCTGCACGTCCAAGCACACGGAAGATGTGTGTGTGTGTGTGTGTGTGTGTGTGTGTTGTGCGGGCGTGCGTACGTGTGTGTGTGTGTGTGTGTGTGTACGTGGCTTATACAAACGCAAATGTAGTTATGACGTTTTTATTAATAAACATATGTTGTTCAAAATGGCACATCCAAACATGCGGAAGATTGTATATTGATTAGAAGCAGTTACAATTCTCTGACTGCCCCCAACATGTGAGCTGCAGCCCTTGTTGTAGCGTAGCTTATGTTGAAGCGTAGCTTAATGGTGACTGAAACTTCTCTGAGTTACAGACGGTAGACCTGTCGTTGTTGTGGTCAGGGTATGACACATTTGCAACAATGAAAGACCGTTATTCTTCTGTGGTAGTATTAAGCATAATCAGCCTAGATTCACCAACCCTTTGTCGATGTCCTACAAGAGCAAAGTCATTGTCATTC
>NC_043000.1:152568640-152608640 GCF_006345805.1 Octopus sinensis | reverse complement strand
TTCAATATAATGATTCCATTTTTCTTTAATTCTTTCTTTATATTTGTACATTATATAATCCTTAAGCTCAATGTCAGTAGCCATCCCCTAGTTTATGAAAAAAATACAAAACTCCTTGTATAGAACTCTGCACCTCACAGTTCCAGTGACGCGGCGTTTGGCTGTTGTGCGCATGCTCACATGTCTAAGATAGGAAGCTTCACGATAGGGAGAGACAGCACTGTCGTTCATGCGGTGTTGGTGAAAGGTTTTTTTTTTACTCCGCATGCGTTGTGCGTAAAAATGTGTTTATATTCTTGAATGTGATAAGGTGTAGAATTAAATTAGTATCCTGCTTCCAACTTCAGTGTTGCTGCCAGGATTTGAAAAATAGAGCACATTCCCCGCCCCCTTATTTTGTGATTTAGGGGGGATTTTTGAAAAGCAAGGGGGAATTCACGGCGGTGTTCAGTGAACAAACTAAACACACTACTCGGCAGTGGCTAAAACACGACCCGATCAAGTTCATGTATAAATTTTCTTTTTATATGCTTGTTTCCTTTTACACAATATTAAAACAACGGCTGAAAATATTCTGAAGCAGCACCCCCACTAATTTTATCTACGAGCCACCACTGTATCCGGAGGATGGTAATGGTGATCCGGCTCACCATTACTAACTCTCGAGCGTGCTGAATCTTCTCGTCAGTGTTGTGGGGGTTGACGGGCATCCTGATTCCTCTTCGTGCGTCACACATGTCCGGCCACTTTTAAACTTCTCGATTCACTCATACACACTTCTACGCTGTAGTACACTGTCCCTGCATTGTGCTAAAAGCCTCCGATGAATTTTAGTACCTGACACAACTTTCGACCAGATAAATCGGATCACTACCATTTATTCTTCTTTGGTGCAAATTGCTAGAAGACCAAACATGCTTACACTGTAAAGTTAGAAAGAAAAATGGCGCGATCAGGCTCAAACTTCGATCACGTGACCACAATAGCACCAACTATAAGCACGCATGCGCAGAGGACAGTATGACAATAATAAGATGTGTTATGGCAAACATATCTTTATTATTGGCCTGCCCGAGGTTATGGTAGAGGACACTTGCTCAACGTGTCACGGAACCATGTGGTTGAAGAGCAAATTTTTTACCATACACCCACGCCTGCGTCTATGGTGTGCATAGCCACACCTGGGACGTGGTTCGTTTTCTTTCGCTCAATTCCGTACAGGTCAACCCGTTCCAAAATTACTGGGTTTTCTACCTTCTCAGATATACGTTCTTGGATTTCATTTACTCAAATTTTACTTACCCGTCCACTGCGCTGCTTTTTGTGTTCATATACCCACGCAAAAACAAGTTCGCTGTTTATGCTGGCTCCTATCAATTTACACCTGAATTCACACAACCAATGATAAACTGTCGCGCGCGCGCGTGTGTGTGTGTACGTGTGTTTGTGTGTGTGTGTGTATGTGTGTGTGCGCACCCGTGTGTGTTCATGTATGTACTTATACATACAAACACATACACACAACACACATACATCCATACGTACAGACATACACACAACACACGCTCACGCACACATACACACATCCATACACATACATTCTCACACACACACACACATACACACACACACACAATATACACTGGCGTTACGGGATGATTGCGTTCGAAAAAGAACAAACAAATAAAACAACTTGACCGCATCCATGCACGAAAATATTAATATCTAAACGTACACAATACAAAAGTATTTGAAGAGAAATACATTCGGGAATAAAGGATTGTAAATATCGTAAAAGGGTGTAAATATCGTAAAGGATTGTAAATATCGTTCATATCACTAAAGAAATCTTTGTGAGAGGTTGTGGTAGAATATGAGTTGGTGGAAGCACTCCGTCGGTTGCGACGATGAGGGTTCCGGTTGATCCGAATCAACGGAACAGCCTGCTCGTGAAATTAACGTGTAAGTGGCTGAGCACTCCACAGACACGTGCACCCTTAACGTAGTTCTCGGGGATATTCAGCGTGACACAGAGAGTGACAAGGCCGGCCCCTTGAAATAAATACAGGTACAACAGAAACAGGAAGTAAGAGTGAGAGAAAGTTGTGGTGAAAGAGTACAGCAGGGGTCACCACCATCCCCTGCCGGAGCCTCGTGGAGCTTTAGGTGTTTTCTTAAACCTTTCAAACCTGCTGTTTCTAACGAGAAAAGATTTTCCATTAGTTGCACTTATCTTTATCTGCAAATCATCATATAAACTTTTGGCTTTTTTTCTTTTACTATGTGAAGAGAGAACCAATAATTTATTAATTCTCTCGTTGCATAGTAAGAAGCTCTCCACAATATTGTAAATTAACTTTATTCTCATAATTGAATTCAGAGAAAAATGTTGTTTAAGTAAATAAACAGATTGTGTAAATTTATCGCTGCATGTCATAATCAATACCTTTCCTTTCTTTGTTGTTGCTGCGGTTGCTGTGTCTCAACCAGTGACACTATTTTGCGCGTCAAGACAGAAGCAAATGTTCAGAGCTCAATTACAATATATTGCTTAGAACATGAATGTCCAGATGACGAATACATACCAGTATGTGGTGAAAACGGTATGTCATTCAAATCTCCATGCTCAGCGGGCTGCAGTTACGACGATTTGAAACAGGAAGTAAGTATGTTAATATAATTTGGAACACTATATCGTGAGTCAGTTGCAGAGGATAAGAGCAAAACATATTGAGAAGGCAATAACATAAGTGTTACAATTGTTACAATAGATGACATAAGGTTAAAGGGTTGGTGATCAGTATCCCTGTTCCATATCCAGATCACTATCCCTGTTCTATATCCAGATCACTAAAATAGATGCCATAAATAGACACTGCTTATCTCTCGAATCCGTGAGGGAGATCTCTCCTTGGTTGTTCGACTTGCCAGTAGTAACAGTTAACTCTCCCTCAGATTATATCTTCTTCTCGCCCTTTTCAAGCCTAGTAAGGCTCATGGGCCCAGTTTCCCGGTTTCTGTGGCGTATGTGTTCCCCCACTAGCTGGACGGGACGCCAGTCCATCGCAGCGTTACTCAAGAAACAGGAAGAGAGAGTGAGAGAAAGTTGGGGCGAAAGAGTACAACAGGGATCACCACCACCCCCTGCCGGAGCCCCGTGGAGCTTTAGGTGTTTTCGCTCAATAAACACACACAGCGCCCGGTCTGGAAATCGAAACCGCGATCCTCCGACCGCGATTCCGCTGCCCTAACCACTGGACCATTGCGCCTCCACTTATCGATTAAATAGCATAAAAAAATTTGTAGACGTAATCATATTTAAATTATTATTAGATTTTTTCATTCTTTTTCCTACGTGAGGGAGTGTTTGTCCAGGACAGGACTACACAACCACAGCAGGAAATGTATCAGGACATGAAATGTAAAAGCCGGACTAGACTACTTTATGCGCAACTCCATTGTCTCCCGAGACAAAAAGGATGCCAACAATCATATTTAATATTGTTACCTTAGAAGTCATATCAATGTTCCGAACAATCAATAATTCGAACAAAATACTTACCAACCAATTTTGTTAACGTAGTTGAGGTCTAACTGTAATTTCATTGCACTCTACAATAACCACACTACTTCGAGTTAAGGATATTCTGATAAAAAGACTACTCAAAACAAAATGGTTGAACGATTCTTGAAACTCGAAAATTAATGTCGAAAATGGTGATAAAGTCCAAAAACTTTGAGAACCGCCTTTCCCGCTCGAACCAATGCTACTTTCGATATTCTCTGAATTTCATGGTCGAAATCTATTTTGATAAGACAAATCGTAATTCAGTGCAAGGAATCCTAATTGGATAAAATAAAACATATGCTGATGAAATAAACTATACTTTTATAAAGTGAAGCAAAGTTTAATAATTTTGACAACGATACTTATCTATATATATAAAGCTGAAATTGTCTGTGTGGTAGGTTTGGTAGCCTTCAACTAACACTACCTCCTCCGAGACCCTGCGGCGCAAGTTGACCAAAATTGAGAGTATGATAGAAGAAGGCTTGCTCTTCCTTCCGTAGAAGAAAAAAAAATTCAAATCGGACCATGTTAACACCAAAAGTTATTTACATCAAAAAGGTGCTTTTTTCTATGAAAATCCCTATTTTTTACGATTTTTTTGACTGCTGTGTCGCCATTTTTCGGTGTATTTCAACCAGGAAAATGTTCACTTAAAGAGAATAACAAGCTACATAATGCAAAATTTTTACTTTTCAAAAATTCCAATTCTAAAGTGTTGAAACAAACCCGAGCTACGCCGGGCGATACTGCTAGTACACATCTATTAGCTAAAATGTTAACCGAAAATGTTGTACGAATCATTACGTTTCATGTAATTTTTCTCGCTTTTTGAAATGTTCAAACATATACAATCTATCTATTAATATCAGCCTGTCTCTTATCGCTCTCTATCTCTCTTTCTCTCCCTCTCTTTCTCACGCACAAAAACGCACGTGCGCATGCATAAACGCAGATAGTTTCTCCTGAGTTATGTTTTCTATTATTTTGTACAATTCAGAAGTATTTCAACTGTACATGTGCAGGAACTAATCAGTTTGCCATCCATGGTAGATGCCTAACCCACTGCGATGGTGCCATTTATACGATGGTTTTATTGGCTCTACGTTGCTTTTTAATTGGAGCGATTTTAAGTGCGATGGCGTCCGTGAAAGTTAGGTAAGTTGAACATTTGAGCTGGTTTATATATTTTTACATATATTTTTATTTATATATATATATATATACTCATTACTTGTCTCAGTCATTTGACTGTGGCCATGCTGGAGCACCGCCTTTAGTCGAGCAACTCGACCCCAGGACTTATTCTTTGTAAGCCTAGTACTTATTCTATCGTTTTTTTTGCCGAACCGCTAAGTTACGGAGACGTAAACACACCAGCATCGGTTGTCAAGCGATGTTGGGGGGAACAAGCAAAGACACACAAACACACATATATATATATATACATATATACGACGGGCTTCTTTCAGTTTCCGTCTACCAAATCCACTCACAAGGCTTTGATCGGCCCGAGGCTATAGTAGAAGACATTTGCCCAAGGTGCCACTGAACCCGGAACCATGTAGTTGGTAAACAAGCTACTTACCACACAGCCACTCCTACGCCTATTTTATATATTTTATTTATATATATATATATATTTCTCTTTAATATTAAAATATTAGGTTCTCACATAAATTCGATCGTTTCCTTTATTTTATGTTTTTATTTGACCTTCTATTGTGAAGTGCCTGAAAAAGGTGAAATCGATATATATATCACAAAGAACAAAGATTGTGGGAGATAAACAGAGCTACAAAAAAGAAAAGAAAACAACCATAAAACACTGCGATAATTTTTTTTTTCGTGTTAATTTCGTGTTAATAGGCGTAGGAGTGGTTGTGTGGTAAGTAGTTTGCTTACGAACCACATGGTTCCGGGTTCAGTCCCACTGCGTGGCTCCTTAGGCAAGTGTCTTCTACTATAAAAGTGTCTTCTGCTACCAAAGCCTTGTGAGTGGATTTGGTAGACGGAAACTGAAAGAAGCCTGTCGTATATATGTATATATATATATGTATGTGTGTGTGTATATGTTTGTGTTTTTGTGTTTGTTCTCCCAACATCGCTTCACAACCGATGCTGGTATGTTTACGTACCCGTAATTTAGCGGTTCGGCAAAATGAGACCGATAGAATAAGTGCTAGGCTTACAAAGAATAAGTCCTGGCGTCGATTTGCTCGACTAAAGGCGGTGCTCCAGCATGGCTGCAACGAAGTCATATAAAGAAAAGAAAAGTAAACATCCAAATGTAAAAGAGCGCTCATAAGAAAAAGAATGGTAATGCGTGAGTTGAACCCCGTATCAGGTGCAATGGCGACTATAGTATGTTTTCTCATCTGACATACCTGCTTCACATTGTCATCGCCAAAAATGATCTGAACGTATTGAGTGAAAGTCACCAACCTAAGTGTTATATAGACAAGCACAAGCCCACCCAGGGACGAGGCTTCCTTCTTTTATAAGGCGACGAGCTGGCAGAATCGGTAGCACGCCGGGCGAAATGCGTAACCGTATTTCGTCTGCCGCTACGTTCTGAGTTCAAATTCTGCCGAGGTCAACTTTACCTTTCATCCTTTTGGGGTCGATAAATAAAGTACCAGTTACGCACTGGGGTCGATATAATCGACTTAATCCGTTTGTATGTCCTTGTTTGTGCCCTCTGTGTTTAGCCCCTTGTGGGTAGTAAAGAAATAGGCATTTCGTCTGTCTTTACGTTCTGAGTTCAAATTCTGCCGAGGTCGACTTTGCCGTTCATCCTTTCAGGGTCGATAAATAAAGTACCAGTTATGCACTGGGGTCGATGTAATCGACTTAATCCCTATGTCTGTCTTTATTTGTCCCCTCTATGTTTAGCACCTTCTGGGCAATAAAGAAATATATATAGTCAAGCAGACATTTCACGATTTCAAAGTCGAAATTAAACACTCGGGTGAGACAATTAAAGCACGTACTAATAATCAATTAATCTCAAAATTCGATTTGAGCAACTGTAAAGATATAAATATGAATATTCATGTCCAGCACATTTATCAGAGTTGGCAGTTAAATTGTTCCCTCAGCAACAATATGTTCGAAGCCCACTGAGTCTCTCCTACATAAAAGCTTTCCGCTTGTGTAAAATATACACACAAAGAGACAATGGGGATGTCTCTTCGTAGCCATTTGGCCTGCTAGAAATAGTAGCCAAATATTCTTCAAATTACACCCTACTGTATTTAAAACAGAAAGATATAATGTATAATATAGCCATTGATAATATATGCTCTATGTCCCGTTAAATAATGGAATGATCACGGCTGGAACGTCTGTGATCACAGGTCAGTTCAAATAGCAATGGTTATAAAATATGAAGATACGGGGATGGCATAAGGATATATTTCTTTATTGCCCACAAGGGGCTACATACAGAGGGGACAAACAAGGACAGACATAGGTATTAAGTCGATTATATGGACCCCAGTGCGTAACTGGTACTTAATTTATCGACCCCGAAAGGATGAAAGACAAAGTCGACCTCGGCGGAATTTGAACTCAGAACGTAACGGCAGACGAAATACGGCTACGCATTTCGCCCAGAGTGCTAACGTTTCTGCCAAGGATAGCAAGCGGGTGGAAGTTTGTGGTGCATCAAGAGAAGCGGGACGCTAGAACCACAATGTATTATATTGCTAGTATTAGACATAATAATGGTAGCATAGCAAGGATTCACAGACGAAGTGAGAGAAGCAGAAACTGTTTCGGCATGGATATGGCAAAGGCATATATGGGAAAAAAATATTAAAACTGAGAAGAGAAGAGTGAGTCATTACAAATTCTTTGTAAACGCAGACCGACAGATAAATAGAGACAGACAGACAGACAGACAGATAGGCAGTCAGACAGACAGGCAGGCAGGCAGGCAGACAGACAGACAGATATGTTTGATAGATTTATTTTTTAAGATTTCCTTTCTTCCATTTCTATCATAATTAACAGCATCGTCATCATTATGATTACCATCTTCATTTCTCTTCACAGTTGCATCTCCAAAACAGACAGAACGGTAGCAATGTCGATCATGACTCTGTTCTCCAGCCTCTTCGGTAAGTAACAGTTTTTTTTTCTAAATCACTCATAATCCTTTTAAGACAATAATTTTGGTCTTCATACCCTTTCGTTACTGAATTTATTTTGAGGGGTTCTGTGTTTCTTTCAATTACATTAAATATAACAAAGAATTTCGTGAAATAACTTAGTTATCATTAAGCTAATGTTAGGAACATAAATTGTGACTAAGGTTTGGTGGAAGATTTTATTTCAAAACTTATGAAAACAAGGCATTTGTACTACAGAGCCAGAGCCGGTTTCAGCCGGGTTGGTAACGAAAGGGTGGACCTTTCAGTTCAGTCGAATAGCGACTGCATATCCCAGAATAATCCATTAACTTCAGGATACATCAGTCTGATCGAATAATAATTTCTTTGTATTTCATCGATAAAAAAATAATCGATAAAAAAATAATTCGATATTTCCAATCAGTCGAGTATATTTGTTGAAACGAGGTTACTTCTTTATATTCTGGCAAAGAATAAAGGATTCGATTTTGCCCTGATTATGACTGACATTGAAAGAAGACACAAAATGAGTAAAAACAACAACAAAAATATTAATTACTACTATAGCCCAGGGCCGACCAATGCTTTGTGTTTGAATTTAGATGGAAACTGTGTGGAATCCCGTCATATATATATAGATGTGTGTGTTTCTTTGTCCCCCACCTCCACTTGAAAACCGGTATTGGTTAGTTTACGTCCACGTAACTTAGTAGTTCGGTAAAAGAAAGTGATAGAATAAGAACCCAGATTTTAAAATAAGTACTTGACACGATTTGTTCGACTAAACCCTTCAAGGCGGTGTTCACACATGGCCGTAGTCCAATGACTGAAACAAGTTATAGGTGCTGATGCTGATGATGATGATGACGTCGACGACGACGATGATGACGATGATGCACGAATATGAAATCTTTTGCTGCATTTATTACCTCTGCCTTAGCGAATGCGGGAGGTATTGTTTTCGGTCGTATTTGTTTGTTTGTCCTTGGACAAGATATCTCAAGAACCGCAGGATGGATTCGGATGAAACTTTCAGGGATGTTTGGCCTCATGACTGGCACGAACTGATTAGATTTTGGGATCGATCCGGTACCGGGCAAGGATTCTAGATTATTTTTCCTGTTTTTTTGTTGTTGTTTTTATTTTGTTTAGTTTTTGAGAGCTGTCGAGTTCATTTTTAGTATTATCGTTTGTGAGAGCAGTCGAGTTTATTTAAGATATTCTCATTTTTAAAAACTCATCTCTGGCTAACCGTTGAGAGAACGTTGGTGTTGCCTTGGCAGGCGGAGGTTTGTGCTCTCTGAGTGATCTTGTTTATGTTGTTTTACTTCTGAGCTCATAATTACGCCGGGGTTCAGTTTGTCTTTCACCTCCAGTAACCAATATTATATGTACTACTAAAAGCACTAAATTATGCACAACTAACAGTACTTAATTAGATTCAGTCAATCGATGGTTCCCTGAGATTTATGTAATCGATCTCAGTATAGATTAATAGCCATATGCCAAAGTTGGAAATCAATACTAATAATATGTTCCAATAATATCTGAAAACAGACTGATTTCATAGCAACTTTATTAGTCACTGCAGTCTAGTAGCGACTAAAGGTATCATTATATTCAAAAGCAGCTGAATATCAATTACTTCATCTCAAACCTAGACCTGTCTATTAACATCTGGTTGCCTTTAAAATTACCAAAAGTCTGTTAATATGTCAAACTCTCAAAACAGTATTTGGAGTTGGTAACATAATGTTTCAAATTAAGGCCACGAGCTGGCAGAACCGTTAGCACGCTGGACAAAATGCTTAGCGGCATTTCATCAGTCTTTACGTTCCGGGTTCAAACTCCACTGAGGTCGACTTTGCCTTTCGTCCTTTCCGTGTCGATACCATAAGTACCAGTTGAGCACTAAAATTGCTGGCCTTGAACCAAAATCTGAAAGTAATAAAGTGTTTCAAATTGGCTGATCTGACTGACATTTCGCATATCCTTCGCTTGATCAGAATATAAAATATTCTAACAGAAAAAATATACCTGGTTCTACTTACTAATCTTTATGGTAATTCCGAGAACTTTATCGACCCCAAAAGGATGAAACGCAAAGTCAACCTCAGTGGAATTTGAACTCAGAACGTAAAGACAGACGAAATACCTATTTCTTTACTACCCACAAGGGGCTAAACACAGAGAGGACAAACAAGGACAGACGAACGGATTAAGTCGATTATATTGAACTCAGTGCGTAACTGGTACTTATTTAATCGACCCCGAAAGGATGAAAGGCAAAGTCGACCTTGGCGGAATTTGAACTCAGAACGTAACGGCAGACGAAATACCACTAAGCATTTCGCCCAGCGTGCTACCGATTCTGCCATCTCGCCGCCTTTCCAGTAATGCAGTATCGCCTGATGAAATGAATCATATACTGTACTAATCCTAAGGATACCGACTCTGATGTCAAAATCATGTGATGTGTGGAAACGCGCGTAGCGATGTATTAAATATTTATAAATTCTATCCTAGAATTATTGTTATTATCATATTTATCCTACATTATATCGTTATAACCATGATGTAACCCTGAAAAACTGACTTACCAGTCAGTATCATTAGACGGTAGCAGGCATAATGAAATAGGAGCTTTATTTGCATATCCCTTACGTTACCATACACGAATTTAAAGGATATATGTGAGGGTTTGTGTGTGTGTATGGGGGGGTGTATGTGTGTTTGTGTGTGTGTTTTTGTGTGTGTGTGTGTGTGTGTGTGTGTGTTGTGTGTTTGTGTGTGTGTGTTTGTGTGTGTGTGGTGTGTGTGTGTGTGTGTGTGTGTGTGTTTGTGTGTGTGTGTTTGTGTGTGTGTGTGTATGTGTGTGTGTGTGTCTGTGTGTGTTTGTGTGTGTGTGTGTGTTAGTGTGTGTGTGTGGGGGGGGTTGTGTGTGTTTGTGTGTGTGTGAGTGTGTGTGTTTGTGTGTGTGAGTGTGTGTGTGTGTGTGTGTGTGTTTGTGTCTGTGTGTGTGTGTGTGTGTGTGTGTGTGTGTGTGTATACATGCATGCATAATACACACACATGTACAAGGGAAGCTGTAAGTTATTTCTAGCTGACAGAGAAATACTAAATAAGATTTCACCATTCATGTTTACGCATGCGTACATAACACGGGTATTTACGTCCACTAGTAAATAAAACATAAACAGGCTGTTTTAAGTTTATATGGGATTTCCCCCATTGGCTAAAAATAACTTTCATTTTTCCCCAGCCAAACATTTTTTTTCCCCCTTTCATTGACGTTTGTTTATGTCTTTATGATTCATTGATGTACTTTAGTTAGGTTCATATACATAATAATAACTTATCGTTTAAGTATATGGCCGGTAATTTTTTAAGAGGTGTGGATTAATCGGGCAATTTTCGAAGTTCTCGACAATTTACAGGAAAACAAAATTATATTTTTTGTTAAGTACTTTTATTTTCAACAGTGTCTTTCATGTGATGGCGATTGCCGAACACATATTCGCATGCGCTAACACGCACGCACGCACACACACACACACACACACACACACACACTCACACATACATTTCAAAGAGGTTTATATTGTGCTAGCAGTATAGCCCAGCGTTGCTCGGGTTTGTTTTCTTTTCGACCCTTTAGAATTGGAATTTTTGAAAAGTAAAAATTTTGCATTATGTAGCTTGTTATTATTCTCTTTAAGTGAACATTTTTCTGGTTGAAATACACCGAAAAATGGCGACACAGCAGTAAAAAGAAACGTAAAAAATAGGTATTTTCATAGAAAAGAAGCACCTTTTTTATGTAAATAATTTTTGGTGTTAACATGGTCCGATTTGAATTTTCTCTTCTACGGAATGAAGAGCAAGCCTTCTTCTATCATACTCTCAATTTTGGTCAACTTGCGCCGCAGGGTCTCGGAGGAGATAGTGTTAGTTGAAGGCTACCAAACCTGCCATACACACACACACAGACAACTTCAGCTTTATATATATAGATTAGTACAATCTATAAAAAGAGTACAGGGAACTTGTGATGAGGAGTGGAAAATCTAACGTTTCGGACAGTCTCCTTCTCTAGGGAACATTTGAAAGGAGAGAAAAAATGGGAGACAGCAGAGTTTTATATCCTCATATATGATAGGATTTCCCTGTTGCACACGACAGGTGAAGGTCCAGAAACGTCTCGCTGAACAAGGGGCACAGGTGATTTGCTTATAGCGATCAATTGTTTGTTTGTCTGTATATTCGCTCACTACCACCATCGAGTCGACATTGCCTGTACTGATCGATGGTATGCTACACGTCTGAGGCGATGAGCTGGCAGAAACGTTAGCACGCCGGGCGAAATGCTTAGCAGTATTTCGTCTGCCGCTACGTTCTGAGTTCAAATTCCGCCGAGGTCGACTTTGCCTGTCATCCTTTCGGGGTCGATAAATTAAGTACCAGTTACGCACTGGGGTCGATGTAATCGACTTAATACCTATGTCTGTCCTTGTTTGTCCCCTCTATGTTTAGCCCCTTGTGGGTAATAAAGAAATAGGTATTTCGTCTGCAGCTACATTCTGAGTTCAAATTCCGCCGAGGTCGACTTTGCCTGTCATCATTTCGGTGTCGATTAAATAAGTACCAGTTACGCACAGGAGTCGATATAATCGACTTAATCCGTTTGTCTGTCCTTGTTTGTCCGCTCTGTGTTTAGCCACTTGTGGGTAGTAAAGAAATAGGTATGCTACACGTCTGATATCAAAGTGATCGCTGATAAACTGGAAATGCTCAAGAACACAACTCACCGCTCAGTACAGGAATCGAAAAAAACAATCTTTCCATTGAAAATGCAACGCCTTAAGCATTAGGTTTTCACATATATCAATTACTTCATTAAAATTAACCATTGTCATATCCGGAATTTGTGGAGGCGCGTAGCTTAGTGGTTAGGGTGTCAGCACTATGATCGTAAGATTGTGGTTTCGATTCCTGGACCGAGCGACGCGTTGTGTTCTTGGGCAAAACACTTCATTTCACATTGCTCCAGTCCACTCAGCTGGCAAAAATGAGTAACGCTGCGATGGACTGGCGTCCCGTCCAGCTGGTTAACACATACACCATAGAAACCGGGAAACCGGGCCCACGAGCCTGGCTAGGTTTGAAAAGGAGCGCATAAATATAAATAAATATCCGGAATTTAGTGAAACCAATCCTAATTAATTTAATTAACAAATATACGCGCGCGCACACACACATACTCAAACAGAAATGTTTCACTAACAAATATCTATAAACACTTAATACAGTGTTTCTTACAACATGGAGGGTCATCATATCTTCGAGGGAAGGCTGAAAAGAATCTTGCAAACCAAATACAAAAACATCACTGAACGCGCGTGTGTGTGTGTGTAAATACATTCACACACACAATACATACACACACGCATGCGCGCACACACACACGCACACACACACACAGAAAGTACATAAACAAATGAATTTTCCGTAAACTGCCGAGAACTTCGGGAAACCAACTGGCAAAATGTGACAGTTCCCATACACATACCAAAACATTGTTGTAAGTGGATTAGATCGACCGTTGCATTTGACTGGTACTTTATTCTATCAAGCCCAAAAGGCTAAAAAGCAAAATCGACCGCGATTGTATTTGAATATAGAACGTAAAGACCCGGAAAAAATGCGGCTAAGCATTCTCTCCACTCCAAATAACATTATTAGTGAAATTTTTAAAGTTCTTGTTACTCTTTTATCAATAAGAAAACAAAATAGAGTTTACATCCATATAGCTCTTTTATCGCTGCCATACTGGTGGACACTCTTAGTAGCAGCCTCCATGGCTGGGGGTGCCACTGCGTCTGTTTTAGAGGAGGTAGGCGCCCTCTGTGTAACCGCCTCTATATTTTTACCCTCGGCCATCACAGCCGCCCTGGCTGTGGGCTCCACATGAGGAGGTGGACACCTTCTGAGTAACCGCCTCCTTAGCGGGGGGTGTCTCCTCCTCTTTGTTGATGGCCTCGGCCTCCACTCTTGTAACAGCCTCCTTGGCTGGGGTGCCGGCGTTTCTTTTTCATTGGTGAAGGCGGTCCCCCTCTGGGTAACAGCCTCCTTGGCTGACGGCGCCACCTCATCTTTGTTCTCCTCTTTTCTAGCCTTATTTTGCGGGAATGTGCTAATTTAGAAATATGTTTCTTTATATAAGGAATGAATCGAAAGTCCCTAACTTCAACGTCAATCGGAAGCTTCTAGAATGTTCGAGAATTTTCTAGAAGGCCGAAGGAGATTACTCACGTTAAATCCCTTTTTCGTTTTACTTTCCTGTTTGACCACTTTTAAAATGTTTAAAACCATCTTAATTTTATTTACCATAGCAATTTCTCTGTCACCCACTTTCAATACTTTCACCCTATGAGAGAAGCTGTAAAATGTGTTTATAAATATTCGTTAGAGAAATATTTCTGTTTGATTACGCGTCTAAGTGTGCACGCGTGTATACTCGTGTGTGCACGCGCATATCTGCAAATTAAATGAATTAGGATTGGTTACACTAAATTCCCAATATGCTTTGTATAATTGTAATTTGTATCTAATTCTGATTACCCCAGTCAGTTTTAATGCTATTTAAACAATAATAAAAAACAAACATAGATATAAATAAATAGGAAAAGGACTATTGTTGATTTTCTGCTGAATGCTAGATTGTAATATTTTCTTTAACTCTAATTATCCACTATGACATAAAAATTGAAATAGCAAGAGATGTTTCATTAGTACCTAAGTTGCTCAACGTGATCCATTTATACAATAGCAAATTGTTAAAAATTTAGGAGGCCTAAACGGAAGTTACATGATCTAAGTGAGCTGCTAAGTGACACAAAACCCAAGAGAACTAACTGTAAGGAGTATGTCGTCATTGTTACTTCGGGAAGTATCACAATTCAATGCAATGAAGATTTCAGTTATTTCCTCATTGCTTATGCGTTTTAAGCAGGCTGTAAACTTTTTCTCTCTTTACAGCCACTTTATGAATATTTTTATCCTTTCCCAACTACATAGTAATTTGGCCTATTACTTTATTCTGTTCATGTTTGATGTTATTAGACATGAATTCATTGTGCTTATTTACCAAAGTTATATAATTCTTGATTTTATATCAGTTGAATATTAGTTTGTAAGCACTTTTCCATGAACCAATTTTACAATAAGCCATTGACCGAATTCTTACATTAATTGATGAATTTCCTCAACAAGCCAAATTTTCTCTAATTTACATTCCTGCTCTGAGAAAAACTTGAATTAGGAAGCTACGTAAAACAAAACGCTTCTTGGTTTGGTAGTACAGCTGTTAGATTTCCCTTTAAACATTGTTCCAGGTTTTATATTTCTTAAGATTATTGCACATCAAATGAGCACTCTTCTGTTTTCCTTATGACAACAAGGAAGCCTTTATATAGTTGTTCGATCTGCAAGTACTCTCAGCTAAATCACCCTCAGGTGCATTCCAGTGTATTAAAACGAATAGAGCACAGTGGATAATCTTTATATATAAAAGTAAGGTTGTGTGTCTGTCTCCTACGATTTAGATTCCTAACTACTCCCACATTTTTCGGTGCAGTTTAGCCAAAAGCGGGTATCTTATAGTCGTGATTCATATCGATCCCTTCTGGGTATTAGCGCGCGTCTACGATGAGTCTACGATTTAAAAAAAAATTTACCATAATTTTTTTCCATTTTAATGCATTTTTTCGCTATTATATAAGGGAAGTAACTCTCTAAAAATGTCTACGATGAGTCAACGATTTAAAAAAAAATTTACCGTCATTTTTTTTTCCATTTTCCATGCATTTTTTTGCTATTTTTTGGCTATAACTCTCTAATAATGCTTATATAGTTATTTCATTTACAAACCCGAGCAACGCCGGGCGATACTGCTAGTGTGTTCTAAATAAATAAGATAGGCTGTCGGAACGATTTAATTGTTTATGTCTCATCTAAGGCTATACAGAAAACTAACCACAACTTGATGATCTTATCACATACGAAATACATGGAACAGCAAAATTGAGATAGCATTCTCAGACTGCCATATTGCATAACAATTTAACCACACTACTCCTGAAACGTCACGCAATCAGTTATTGCATGAAAAGACATGCCGAGAGCTGAGACCAGACAAGAGTATGATGTGTTAGTTATTCTGGGCTTCTAATGAATATCTCTGAGTGTTCAATCGACTATCTCTGTATCAGATCAAAATGAGCTGGCTTTGATACCAACGACCACAATATCTTAATTATCCCTTTTACAGTTGCAACTGTAACTGCAAAGTCCATGATCTTATTTTTGTAGAGTTGAGTAAAATGATGCTGCTTTTTAATAACTTGTTTGATTGCTTTAAATATCATTTATTTATTTATTTATATATTATTATTATTATTATTATTATTGTTGCGGCGAGCTGGCGGAATCGTCAGCTTAGCGGCATTTCGTCTGTCTTATGTTCTGAGTTCGAATTCTGCTGAGGTCGACTTTACTTTTCATCCTTTCGGGATCGATAAATTAAGTACGAGTGAAATACTACAGTCGAGGTAATCGATTAGTCCCCTCCTCCAAAATGTCATGCCTCGTGCCTTTGGTGGAAAAGATTATTATTATTATTATTATTATTATTATTATATTATTATTATTATTATTATTATCATTATTATTATTATTTAGGTGGTGAGCTGGCAGAATCGTTAACACACTGGGAAAAGTGCTTAGCGGCATTTCGTCCGTCTTTACGTTCTGAGTTCAAATTCCCCCGAGGTTGACTTTGCCTTTCATCCTTTCGGGGTCAATAAATTAAGTACCAGTGAAACACCGGGATCGACGTAATCGACTAGTCTCCTCCCCAAAAATTCCAGGCATCGTGCCATTAGTAGAAAGGATTGTTGCTGTTGTTGTTGGCATTTTTACATCATTCAGGACTGGATTTTTGGATTTGCGTGTGCCATACTCCGAGTAAACATATTCCGTTACTTTCCTCTTTCACTCCATTTATCCACATTTAGGCTATGCTTAATTATATAAGGTGTAGCTGTGTCGTAAAAGATTTGCTTCCCATGCACATGGTTCCGGGTTCGAATCTTCTAGTCTCGGGCTGATTAAGGCTTGGTAAGTGGATGTAGTAGACGGAAACAAAAATAAGTCCATCACGTGTGTGTGTGTGTGTGTGTGTGTGTGTGTATGCTTTTGTGCTTTGTTTGTCCCCTACTACCGCTTGGCAACCGGTGCTGGTGTGTTAACGTCCCCTGAACTTAGCGGTTCGGCAAAATAGTTCAATAGATTAAGTAACAGGCTTTAAAATATCGAGATCGATTTGTACTACAAAATATCTTCCATGCGGTGCCCCAGCATGGTCGCAGTCTAATGTCTAAAACAATTAAAAAGCTAAAATAAAATAAAATAAAAACAAGTCTTTTTCTATCAGAATATAAATATTTCAAGTGATCAGCCACAATAAAATAATGATACGGATCAATGAAGTAGTCTATATGGTCGCTATGTTAGAAATAGCAGCCAAATTTCCTGAAATTACATATCACATTTCATTCATTGAGTAATGTCGTCTGCTGTTTGAAAGAACCAGACGTGGCTGGAATGCGTTCCACTATTTCCTTATACATAACAGTTAAAATTCCCCTTAAACTAATTCGTAACAGTCTCATTTTCTATTTTTTAGTTATGTGGTGAGTTATTAAATATTACGTAACATCAACAACTATGCCTACTTTCCACAGCCTCAGACTTCTAGCCGAGAGTGGATCTCGCGGAACAGCTAAAGTTCACAAATCACATCATACCAACAACTCTCCACTCAGGATATAGCGATCTTCTCAAATTCCACAGAGCAAGTGATCAGGTGGCAACTGATTGGGCCCTGGGAAGGACATATGGAGGTGGTTCATGAGAGGAAGCTTGCCGAATACCAGGAGCTGGTAAAGCAAGGAAGAAACCAGGTCTGGTAGGAACGTTGTGAGACAACTGAAGTTGGCTGCCAGCGGTTTGTGGGGCGTTCATTCTGTGAAACTCTGACTAAGCTTGGGAGTAGTACTACTGCAGCAAAGAAGGCCATAAATTTCATCACTGAAATTGCAGAAAAGGCTACTAGATGGCTTTGGACAAAGAGGACAGACCGATGGTTCGCTGTTAACGGGGTGCAAGATAAGTCAACTGGGCAAGAGGGTCTGATGCAAAAAGACTTGAAACCGCCTGAAACCCCAGAAACATGATGGAGCTCAGAGTATACGTGAGATGTATCTCGGAATTAATTATTGATTGTTTAAAAGTTGGTACAAGCATAGATATTGTTACAGGAATGATATAATTGATTGCTAATCTTTATTTTAATGACATTTGGGTAATGGAAACAAAATTGCACAATTATTAACCCATCTTACATAGATTTCTCAGAAGTAAAATTCTTATGGACTGTTCTGGACATTTTTGTTTATAGAAATATACTATGAAAGTTACTTTATAAATGTATATTTTTTCCTATTTAAACTATTTGTGATTTTAACCTACTTCTGTCTGTGAGGTTGGCCAACTTTTACAAACTGCCTTTTGCGCTGTTTTTATTTTTCCCTACACGTTGACTCTATTTCCTGTAAACCTTATGGTGGCAGTCAGAGAATTTGTTACTTGAAATTTAATGCCGAAGCAACAAACACAAAACACACGCACTTTTTAGAGAGTGTATGAAATGAACAGGATGGAGAAGGAAAACCTTTAACAGAGACATGACCTGACAGCCACATCAAGTTGTCTTACATGTCATCAAATAATTTGCAGATGTTCTGTTTATGTCTTAAGTAAAAGACACATTTCTCATCGTCGAAAAAACAAGACGGATTTCTCATGTGAAAAGTTCAACCTTTAATAACTGGATTCAATTTGCAAAGAAGTAAATGATAAAGCCAAAGTTCTTAACTATACTTAGCTCACCTACCTTCATTAACCACCCTTTCATCAACTGAACACCAACTTCGTTCCGACCTCCACCCCACCCTCGCTCAAATTCTATTTCCTCTCTGGTTTGACATCCTCTCGATAATAACACGTGCGTGGTTATGTGGTCTCCAGATTTGCTAAAAATAAGAGCCACATATCCTTCAAATCATATCTAGGGATTGTCACGGCTGGAATGCTTTTAGTCATGGGTCTACTCGATCAAGTCTGACCAGTGGCTAAAAAAAACCATAGCCCTTACCCTCTCTTTTTTTTTCCTTTTTATTTCGGAGTGAAAACTTTACTGCTCACTTTAACACTACCATCAACGGATTTCTTCATCAGAGTTTATTTTGTTCAAAGCGTTTTTACCCGACCTCGCGGTTTTCTACAAACGTTGATGAAGCCAATTTTTAGGCTATCGACTACATTGATCCCGTGAACTGGAAGTATTTTTCCAGACAAACTTTTAAAAAATAATTGTCACAGCGTTAAAAATGTAATGTGGGAATTAAATATGACGGAATTGATGGTATCAATCCCAGAGGGCTGCAAGTTAAAAATTACGATGTTTGAACTCAAAGAAGTATAGCTAAATATTTTCAAACATTTCAATCCAATATCCTAGTATTATGTCACTTCAACACCATAACTTAATAACGAAGATTATCTAATACTAGCGGGATACGTGAATATTTCACGGAATTAATGGTAAACCTATTGGGTAATTTCTGAAAACTCTATCCAAAAAACTTGATGTAATCAATGATAATAATAATAATAATAATAATAATAATAATAATAATAATAATAAAAATGAACGAACTACTGAGTTTGGTTTAATGGCCTACCAATGTATACTATGAGTTTCTTTGCCCTAGGAGTCGGGAAGACACTCGGCAAGAAATGGAAGCAAATTTGAAAGAAGAAAAAAAAAGTAATAATAATAATAATAATAATAATAATAATAATAATAATAATAATAATCAAAGAATTGGAGCCGTATAATTCTTCTTGCTTCGCCAAGGTGTTGGGCAAGTTTAAAATGATTTAATGTATCCTAATTTTATCAAATATGGTAATTTGTCTGCTCCCTTTTCAATCTTCATGGACACTACTAACCCCTATGAGAAACACTGAATTAGACAAAATGGGAGGGTCAAGAGGTCACTATTGTTGAGCCGTGTTTAGCGCATCGGTTGGCCTTAATCCGATCCTATGTGCAGTACACTTAATTATACACATTTTATTTTCTCTTTATCTAATATTGTCTAGCTTATTTACATATAAGATTTAGACAATATGCACCCCCAACCTCATTTTAGATTTTCATTTTGTATTAGTTACTGATTATTAATTAGCTTAATTGCCAATAAACTGGAAAATTAACCCTGCTATCCGGAATATTGAAATATTAGCAGTTTGTGCATCATAGAGTATTGTTGAATACTCGTCTTGAAACAGAATCTCTTGTAGACGTATAATGTTAAAAAAACACCGAAATATTTCAGTAGTAGACAAAAATCGTCCAGTAGCGGTCACCATTTATAAGAGAAACTATCTCAAGACAAATACTGCAGTATTCTAGGCTGTCAGCATTGTATATACTTTAAGTATGATACATAGATTGATATTTTGAACTTATATTGTTTCTGTTGCTTATAGTGAATTAAAAAATTGCCTTCTGAAAATATTAGCTGAGATAAACTAGTGCCCTATCCTGTAGAAGGGGTTTATCTTTGACAATCGAGTGCCCTATCGTGTGAAATGAGTTTTAACTTTCACCAAATCATCGCAATGAAACCAGAACAATTAAAGCACATACCCTTACGGAGCTGTAAGGGTTTTTTTGAAGACATATTTCACACTTACAAAGATGACTATTTAAGAAAAATAATAGTTTTGTACCACTTGCTCATAGGATTTTTCCTACTGGAGGTATTTTGTTTTAAAGATTCTCATTTTCATATTTCCATATTTTCATTTTTTTTTTCAGGATTCTTACCTTCTCCGTTTCTCTTCGCATATCTCGTGGACAGTACCTGTATCCAATGGAATCGTCAACATTGTGGGGAAAAAGGTTCTTGTTATTTATATAACTTACAGGAATTCCATGTAAAATATTTTTCACTTCAAAGTGCTTTAAGCATGTTGTGCTTCATATTTTTATTAGTTGCTGCCTGTTTTGGACTAAACTCGGAGAAATATTTACCGAAAGAAACAAAAATAACAGATTAATATACCGATGTTGTTGATGACTTTTTACCAAAATTAGAGCACTAATGTGAGACGTTTTATTTTGTCCTTATCTAGCTTACTTACATAGAAAATTAAAACAATATGCCCTCCGTTTTTAGATTATCATTTTAATATTATTAACTAGGCTAAACGCCAATAAAATGGAAAATTAAGATGATGTTTGAAAAAAGTAACCAAGAAAGTCAACAAGGTCTCTCAGCATATTGCTCACCAAAGATTAATTACTTAATTTTCCGGCATACAAGTCGAATTTTACAGACCAAAATTTACTACCAAAAACGATAAGTTGACTTATAAACCAAGACGACTTTGGGAAACAAAAATTCCATGTGAAATACTGCCGGACTTAACAGATAGTGACGATGATTGAATGTTTACACAATATACTACGTCGACTTGTACGCCGGCAAATACGGTTTTAGTATGCAAAGTTGAAACGAAAAATTTCTCCTTTCCATTAACTTAATTTACACTCCAATTTATTTTGCTGTATATCCAAAATAAAATGAATTTAATTTTTATTCATCAAAAATGATTTGAAACGATTAATAAAATAAAAATAAAATAAGAAAAAAAACAAAGATAATTGCAATAATCAGTTTTTACATTGGCAAAAGGCCACAAATTGAAGAGGAAGAATGGTCGAATAAATCGTCTGGATTATTTCATTTTATAGAGCCTGGAAGGATGAACAGCGAGGATGATCTTGGTGAAATTTGAATTCAGAACGTCAAGTTGTAACTAAATAACACAAGGTATTTTGACTGACGCTTTAAAGATGCTACCAATCCACCTATCTCCTTAATTTCAGATATAGTCGACTTGGCTGGGTACTTTATTACTCTTTACTCTCTTTTTACTCTTTTACTTGTTTCAGTCATTTGACTGCGGCCATGCTGGAGCACCGCCTTTAGTCGAGCAAATCGACCCCGGGACTCATTCTTTGTAAGCCCAGTACTTATTCTATCGTTCTCTTTTGCCGAACCGCTAAGTGACGGGGACGTAAACACACCAGCATCGGTTGTCAAGCAATGCTAGGGGGACAAACACAGACACACAAACACACACATACACACATATATACATATACATATATACGACAGGCTTCTTTCAGTTTTCGTCTACCAATTTCACTCACAAGGCATTGGTCGGCCCGGGGCTATAGCAGAAGACACTTGCCCCAGATGCCACGCAGTGGGACTGAACCCAGAACCATGTGGTTGGTAAGCAAGCTACTTATCACACAGCCAAATTTAGTGATCCCGAGGGAATGAATGGTAAAGCTGACATTGGTTTTACTGGAAGATAGAACGTAAAGGATCGTAACTGAATATCGCAAAACATTTTTTTCCGACGATCTAACAATTCTACCAATCTACAAAAGCCTAATTGGGTCTGTAATTGTAACAATAAGCTTTATAATGGTGGTTGTAATTCATCTCTTAATCATCTCCAATATAGAATTTTCAAGACGATGAAATAAACGAAGAACGACTTCGACGATGGTAGTGGTGATGGTGATGGTGGTGGTGAAATTTTACTTAGGCACTGACCAACTATACTCATGGAGCAAATATTCTGCCATAGTAGTAAATATGCTGCACTCTTTTCTTGATATATATAGTCAGTCGACATACCGGATAGTTACTAATTTCCGGTTGCAGCTATCCTTGCCTTGGAGTTAAGTGTACGGAACAATTTACTTGATTAAATGATTAGATGCACCAGGAAACTACTAAATACGAAAGACTGGCTGCAACCTTGAAGTTAATGTTGGCAAATTGCATTTAGGAAAAACTGCGGAAGATTACTCACTGACAATGACAGAGAGAAGTTTATCCGATATGGAATTACATAAGTATATTAGTAAAACATTAAGGAAATTTTCTGCGTGTAGCCAGAGAGATTAGGGAATATGTATGTATGTATGTATGTATGTATGTAGGTAGGTAGGTAGGTATGTATGCATGCACGTATGTATACAGATAAATAAAGAGAGAGAGAGAGAGGTGAAGCTGATGAACTCACGATATATATATATATATATATATATATATAATATATATATATATAATATATATATATATATATATAATATATATACTTTATTTTAAGCAGCAGAAAATTCAACAAAATCTGTTACTCTGAGTTTCTCGTTGCCGTTCATCAGACAGTTTTTGCTAGAATGGAACTGATATATCAATTCAATCTATACTCTTACAAACGCTACACCTTTAAAAAGAAATGGACTTGTTTGATTGGCCCTTTAGAAAAAACGGTCAATCTTCGAGCGATAAACAAAAAGGTCAAAGATATATGTATATATATATAAAAACTTATAAAAATTATATATAAAAAACTTATAAAAATTATAAAATCCGAGGAAAAAACCATTGACGTTAATGAAGACAGTGCAAATTAATGCATAGAAATTAAACCTGTTATAAATACTGCAATACATATTTATATTAAAATCTACATATATATATCAACATGCACAAAAGGATGCGCGTAAACGCCATACATACATATACAGACGTATGAATATAAATTTAAATATACACATAAAAGCATGTGTACATATATTCACGCAAACCGTCTCGCACGCAAGCTAAAATTCATCTATGTAGCAATTCTCATATACTGGGCAAGGAGGGGGAACGAAAGAAAGGGAAAGAGAGAAAAAGGAACGAAGGAGGGGTGGGAAAAAAAACTTGTAGCGATGTTATTGGCATCTATAGAGGCCAGTATACATACACAAGTTTGAATGGATACATATACATACCGTCGTGTGTATGCGTGCTTAAGCACAAGCATACTTTCACTTACACATACACAGATACGCATGCTTACAAATACATATGCTTTGCTATACACATACTTATATAAACATTATAATTTTGACAACATTGCTTTTTTTTAAAAACATTGCTTTTAAAAAATGGGTGCATTAATAAAAAATATACGAAAGACATATAAAATAAAATATAACATCCTATTTTGGGTCATTTATAAATAATCAAGGTAATATAAATAATCAAGGTAATCCTATGCAATACAATAACATGAAAACAAAGTTTGTAGGTTTTTCCTAATATATATGTAGAAACATAAGACTTTGCTATACGGATTAAGATCCGCATAGTTTGGAAACAAAACAAAAACAAAAACAAAATCAAAATCAAAATCCATCGTAGCGCTCAAGAGTCAAAATCAAAATCAAAAATCAAAAATGCAAAATATATACTCTATCCATATGGTATATCGTAACCCTTTCAAATGATGGGCTTACGGGTTACGATAGATGCTAACCTGAATAGTGTAGATTTTTTAGACGTAAATTTTAATGTAAGATCGGATAGATTTAAACCTTTCCGTAAGCCCAATGAAAAGCTATCGTATATTAGCAAAGATTCGAACCATCCACCAGTTATCCTTAGCAACTTAGTCAGCAATGTAGGTAGAAGAATATCTTCAATTTCTTCGGACGAGGCAGCATTCCATAATGCTGCACCTTATTACGATAGCGCATTAAAGAATAGTGGATTCTCTGAGAAGATCCAGTTCAACCAGCTTAATGCTGATAATAATGCTGCACGAAGAACTAGGACCAGGAAAGTTTTGTGGTTCAACCCGGCTTTCAATTTGGCCGTAAAGACTAATATAGGTAAGGAATTTTTGAGATTAGTCTCTAAGCATTTTAAGCAGGGTCATAAATTCTACAGAATATTTAATAGAAGAACCCTGAAGGTTAGCTATTCTTGTTGCAGAAATTTCGCCTCTTACATTAGCCAACATAATAGGAAGCTAATTGAGATTAGACATGGTGCCGAGCCCATTAAGAAATGTAATTTCAAAAACGAAAGCTCCTGTCCGTTAGAAGGGAAATGTCTAGTGAAAGGAGTAGTTTATAGAGCCAAGGTGCAAGTGGAAGGCTCATCGGAATACAAGACATACACAGGGGCTTCAGAAAATTCATTTAAAACAAGATTTTATTCTCATAAAAATTCATTTAAATACCCAGAGAATAGGAAGAAAACCAGCCTAGCAAAATATGTCTGGGAACTAAAAGAAAAGGAAGCCCCACCTTTCAACGTGACATGGAGCATTCTGGACAGGGCGGCACCATACAGGCATGGAGCTTACAAAAATAATTTCAAGTGCAGACTTTGTCTATTAGAGAAAATGTACATCTTATTCAAAGACAATAATTCTTTGAATCAAAGAAGTGAGTTAATGAACATATGTAGGCACGCGGCTAAATTTAAAATGTCGAATATAAATATACCATATGGATAGAGTATATATTTTGTATTTTTGATTTTTGATTTTGATTTTGACTCTTGAGCGCTACGATGGATTTTGATTTTGATTTTGTTTTTGTTTTTGTTTTGTTTCCAAACTATGCGGATCTTAATCCGTATAGCAAAGTCTTATGTTTCTACATATATATTAGGAAAAACCTACAAACTTTGTTTTCATGTTATTGTATTGCACAGGATTACCTTGATTATTTATATTACCTTGATTATTTATAAATGACCCAAAATAGGATGTTATATTTTATTTTATATGTCTTTCGTATATATTTTTATTAATACACCATTTTTTAAAAGCAATGTTTTTTAAAAAAAAGCAATGTTGTCAAAATTATAATGTTTATATAAGTATGTGTATAGCAAAGCATATGTATTTGTAAGCATGCGTATCTGTGTATGTGTAAGTGAAAGTATGTTTGTGCTTAAGCACACATATACACGACGGTATGTATATGTATCCATTCAAACTTGGGTATGTATACTGGTCTCTATAGATGCCAATAACAGCGTTACACTGCCTGTATACATAAATTTTTTTCTTATTTTTTTTCTTATTTCGTTTTTTTCCCCACCCCTCCTTCGTTCCTTTTTCTCTCTCTCCCCTTCTTTCGTTCCCCCTCCTTGCCCAGTATATGAGAATTGCTACATAGATGAATTTTAGCTTGCGTGCGAGTCGGTTTGCGTGAATATATGTACACATGCTTTTATGTGTATATTTAAATTTATATTCATACGTCTGTATATGTATGTATGGCGTTTACGCGCATCCTTTTGTGTATGTTGATATATATATATGTAGATTTTAATATAAATATGTATTGCAGTATTTATAACAGGTTTAATTTCTATGCATTAATTTGCACTGTCTTCATTAACGTCAATGGTTTTTTCCTCGGATTTTATAATTTTTATAAGTTTTTTATATATAATTTTTATAAGTTTTTTATATATATATACATATATCTTTGACCTTTTTGTTTATCGCTCGAAGATTGACCGTTTTTTCTAAAGGGCCAATCAAACAAGTCCATTTCTTTTTAAAGGTGTAGCGTTTGTAAGAGTATAGATTGAATTGATATATCAGTTCCATTCTAGCAAAAACTGTCTGATGAACGGCAACGAGAAACTCAGAGTAACAGATTTTGTTGAATTTTCTGCTGCTTAAAATAAAGCATATTACTCTACCACTGGTATTTGAGTACTCTTTTTTCCACCTTGTTTCACATTTATGTGTTTACTCCGGTATATATATATATATATATATATATATATATATATATTATATATATATATATATAGATAGATAGATAGATAGATAGATAGATAGATAGATAGATAGATAGATAGATAGAGATAGATAGATAGATAGATAGATAGATAGATAGATATAAATTAAAAGGGGGGCTTAGTAGCAATGAGAACCTAAAGGCGAAATTAATTTTGCCTATATATGTATATATATCCAAGAACCCAAGCTCGGGATCAAACAAGTGATTCGGTTGTACCATTTTTTTAATGAGATGAATTACATAATTTCTATAGGTACTTCTGTAGCGTGTACCAGTATTCTGTACAGTAATTGTTAAAATACATGGGCACTCTACATGTCGCGAGTTACGCAGATTTACAGAACTACGCCCCAATATTTTAAAATCTATTTGAGCTATATCCGATATTAAGATTATAATTTCCTGAAATAATATTCCAACTAAATATTATGAAATCATCGTGAAGTTAAACCAGACTCCATTTGTTGGCAATCCTTATACAAACAAATAAACATACATACATACATACATAGTGCAATTTAAACTGGGGTTGCATGAATAATGTCCAATACTTACAACTATAAATATTACTAAATCATCAATGCATTTCAATTAGACTCCACCTATTGACAATCCTTATACAAATATATATACATACATACATACATGCATACATACATGCATACCTACGTACATACATACGTACAGGCATGCCTACATACATACACACACACACACACACACATACATACACACATAGTGTAACTTAGCTTGGAATTGGATGACATATTCAATAGTCTACATAACAAGATATTTTATGAACAAATTATCCTGTTTGTATTTCTCTCTTTCTATCTCTCTCCTCTATATATACTTAAATGTGTGTGTGTGTGTGTGGTGTGTGTGTGTGTGTGTGTGTGTGTGTGTGAATGTGTGCGTATGCATGTACGTATGTGTGTCGGAATGTGAGAGTAAGGATGTGCATGTAATGAATGTGTGTGCATGAATGTGTATGTAAGTATGTGTGTGTGCATGTGTGTAGAGAATTTTTGGAAGCTTGGTCAGACGGAGAAGAAAAATAAGAGAAAAGGAATTCTTTCCTGTCCTTCTTTCTGCCTTCCTGTCTTTCTTTCATTTTTCCCGTTTTCTTCTTCTAACCAAGCCTCCAAAAATTCGCCACATACGTATACGTACACATATGCATGCACAGAGAAAGAGAGAAAGAGATACTTTCTAAACAATAGCTAAAACAAAATTGATATTTTGAATTGCCATTAACTTTAACGACTGTGTAGCAACTGATCATAAGAATAAAATACAAATTCTACCATCCCGGAAAAAAAGCCCTTTTCTCTCTTACTTTCTGTCTTTTTTCTCTTTCGTTCTTTCTTTCCTACCCCTCTTTCTGTCTTTCTGTCTTTCTTTCTGCCTTTCTCTCTTTCTCCCATTTTTTTCTTTTTTTCTTCTCTCTCCAACCAAACTTCCAAACATTAACCATACACATACTTACACACACGTGGATGCACATACATACATACATACATACAAAATACATACACACATACATGGATGCACATATATATAGATAGATAGATTACAAAAAGAACATTCTTTTCCTCATTCAACTCCTATTTTTCAGCGCGCGCACGCACACGCACACACACACACACACACACACACACACACACACCGTGGGGATATGGGGTAGAGATAATTTTTATGGTGAATCAAAAGAGTACGAAGGTATACCAGAAACATTGGAGCTACCCAATGAGGACAAACTAGATGTAATGTTAGAGGGGAGACCTCCAACGTGTCACGAGTGTGGAGAGAAGGGGCACATTAGAAGAAGGTGTCCACTAAAAACGATGGAAACCACAGAAATAGAAACACAAGAAGGCATAATGGAAATGGAGAGGAGGACTCGAGATGTGGAACAGAACACAGAGTTTATGGAGACCAAAACAAGGAAGAGAGAGAGGGGGAGGAGTTCACCACCTAAAACGGAGCAACAACAGAAGAAACATGAAGTACAAGAGGAAGTGGACCAACCAACGACAAGTGGAAGCAGTACGCCCTTGGGGTCACCGAAGAAAAATGCCACAAGCAGAACAGCAACACCAAGCAAACATACAGACTTACAATCACACAAACATACAGACTCACATAAACACACAGACATACTGACACATAGAAATATAGACAGACACACATGATAACACACAGAGTTACAGAATCATAAAAGCACAGACACACAGACACAACACGCAGACTCACAAGACGTACACAGAAACAAAATTATTTTAGTGACATATCATGCGACCCAAAAACTGGAGAGGAAAATAACGAAAATGAAAGGAATTATCAGAGGGATATGATAAGGATATAAGATGTATTCTGATGGAGGAAGGAAAATATAGAACTCTGAAAGAAGCTTTTCTTTCAGATGTAAATCCACTGAAGCCCGAGGTGAGTATTGAACCTAGCGCCCTAATGGTGAATTATGATGACATTAAAAATGACACAAAATGGGAAGAACTGTTAAAGACTCTTTGTTTGAAATAACTGAAACCACGTAATCATCCCGGAGCGGGGCCGGGGTGACCGTTTCACCTTCATTGTAAAATTTCATTTTATTCATTTTACATGTATTAATTGTCCCCGCATGTATGTTTGTCCCCTCTATATCAGCTCCTTGTGGGCAATAAAAAATCCCCTTATTCTTACTGCAAGTCTCTTGTCGTTTGAACGTTTTGCCAGTGTTTCCTGTGTCATTTGTTGAATTGTATTGTTGTGGTGAGTTGAGGTTGTTTTGCGGTTGTTTTTGTTAAAAAAACTGTTTATTGCTTCGTTGAAGCAGCTTGTTTTCAATTCCCTCCTGTAGAGGATTTATCGTTGAACTGTGCGTCTTTGAGCCAATTCTGTGGGGCGTAAGCCCAAACTCTTCTGTGTTTGGCGCTTTGCCGTAAATTGTGTAAAAACAACATCATGGAGTCACCATTGAGTTCAGTGGAATCGCCGGGTTGACTAATTATTGATATGCCTGTTTTCGTAACAGGTGAAGAGAAAACAATCACCGGCGGTGACGCCAAAAAAGTCAAACTTTGCCGAGGCAGCAGGAAAGGAGAGAAACATTAACAGGGAGAAAAGTAACTTTAAAAAGTGTATGTCTATGTTAAAAAAGGTATGTGGCGGAAATACAAGTAGCTCCTCCAACAGAAACAACCGAGCAAGCAAATAGAAAAAGAATTATCTACAAAACTTACAACGCCGAGAAGAAACGAATAGATAAAACTGAAAAAAAATTTATTGAAAAATGCCTCAAACCGATATGGGTATAACATACATGACTAGAGGCAAACGATTTGGAACGGTCGAGGTGAGGTTCACATCAGAGGAGGTGGCCAGGCGACACTCTTCAGAAACTTTGAGAACCGAGGAGGTGGTTCTTCTTCCTATATATATGGGAAGAAGAACATCGAAAATAAAAATTGCTAATATTCCTCTGGAAGTAGATGCTGCCTGGCTATTGGCAATTATAATAATAGACCAAGAAGAAAAATAACCATTCTCCAGGCCACAGTGGTGGAGGAAGTGAATTGGAGGGGACAATGCTTGAACATGTTAATTCAAGAAGTCCCCACGCTGGAAGAAATTCCTGAAATAATAAACATCGGAGAGGAGAGGCTGATCGTCTTCGTGGAATGCAGGAATCCTAAATGCTTTAACTGCGGGTTAAAGGGCCATATAAGTTCCGAATGCAAACCCGCAAAAAAAGGGCAGGAAGAAAAGGTAAGAGAAGAAACAACAGTGGAAGCGTCACCTACATCAGCAGAGATGACACCAACACCATCAAAACAAGAGGAAGATAGCGACGATAAAGAAAAAGAGAAGGGGTGGTCGACTGTTTTTTAAAAAAAAAAGAAGAAAGGAAACACAGACTGCCCTTACCAAACTGAAAAACAAAAGGATAAAAACGAAAAAGAAAAAGATATTAATTATATGGCCTTTAAGGTATCGAACAACAGACTGATTAACCGTTAGGCAGCTAATTCATCTGCCAAACTTGTAGAAAATATTTCATCAAAAGACTTTCTTATTTACAGGATAGGCCGGAAGGATTACAGACGGATTAGGTCCGAATTTTTTCATGACGTGGGCCCTCTCAGGATGGTCTATTCTACATACATTTACAAGGCTCTATGTAAAAAAAACCCACGAGCCCGAGAGAAAGAAAAAGAGGAGGAAGGGGAATCCTCGAACCATTGACGAGAGGTAAGTCATGTTTAGCATTCATGAAGGTTGTATAAATGTGCGTGGCCTGGTGTCAAGCTGGAAGCAAGGTCGCTTCCTTAAAGAGATCAGGTCACGTAATTTGGATGTTATTGTTGCTACAGAAACCCAATTAAGGGAGCGAAGAGATCTGCTCCTGCTGTTGGATGGTTACGGGAGTTATGTCTCTCCGGGCTGTCCTTCTGGCGGAAGCGGGGTGTTGGTCCTATTTAAAAGAAACCGGGTTTCTGAGAAAAAGTTAATTTTGTCAGATCCAGAAGGTAGGCTGGTCGTCATGGACTTGACGTTCAGTCGTGGTAAGATTATCAGACTTGTTGCAATTTATGCCCCCACGACAACTGGGCAAAGCGAATATTTTCGGAATCTGGAGAAGTTTCTTGGTACATTACATTCTTTAGTTGTGCTAGGAGACTATAACACAATCTGCGACTCACGCGTAGACTATGTTGGCTCGTGTACAGATAGAAAGGTTAATCCTTGCTTCCAGGAACTGCTAAGGCGCTTTGAGTTGGCTGGAATTTCCGAATGCTCCATTGTGGACATGGTTAAGCAGTGACGGATCTTCCAGGTCGTACTTAGAATGTTAATTAGAAAAGCAGATAGAAATATAGCTAGCTGTCCACAGTTTCACCCGGTCAGCTACAGTGATCATAAAGTGATCACCTGTAAGCTTGACATAGATAAGCTATATAATAGAGGTCCCGGCTACTAGAAATTTAATAGGTCCCTTTTGGCGATTAAGGAGTACAGAGACCGGATTAAGTTGTTGATTCAGGGGGCATTAACCGGTTCCATTATTAATAATAAATGGTGGTATGCCCTCAAGCGAGCCATTAAATTTGAGTCTATTAGATATAGCATAGGTTTAGTGGCTAGAGAGGCTAGGAGGGAATCAGCTTTAGTTAAGGACTTAGAGAAAGCCATGATAACTGGCTCTGCGGCTCAGGTGAAGGCCAAGAAACTGGCGTTAAACCAGCACCTCGAAGCCAAACGCATGGGTTGCATTGTCAGGGCTGGGCTTCGTGCAGTGGGTTGTGAGGGAATCAAGGCCTCAGGATGGGTCCGAGTGGTGATGATGCCACAATCCGATCTTTGACGAACCAGCGAGGTAAGTTGGTAGACGAATACGAGGAGATGTGTGCGGCTTTTCAGGAGCACTTCGCCCAGCTTTTCGTGAGGAGTGGTGGACCGGATAGTAGGAGGGACCTAACGGACTTCCTCGCCGGGCTGCCGCGTCTCTCGGGGCGGGACGCGGAGTGCTGTGAAGGGCTGATCACGCTCGAGGCGGTAATTGAGGCTATGGCAGACTGCGGCGCGGGTAAGGTGCCAAGACTGGATGGTCTACCCTATGAGTTGTATAAGAGTATGCCAGATTTTTTCGGACACCTGCTGGCGAATGTCTACGCGAACTGGCAGCAGAACGGGTTTATTTCCAGATCTGTGCACCGGGTAGTGGTAACGCTTCTCAGAAAATACCCGGACAAGAGGGATTCCGTTGATAATCTTCAGCCCTTCACTCTGCTGAACGCAGAGTTAAAGATTTTGGCCAAAGTGTTATCGAAAAGATTGGCGCGTGTCGCGGATGGTTTGATCGGGGAGGCACAGACATAAGCCGTTCCAGGTAGAACCATCCAGAATAATCTCCATCTCATACGGTACACTTTAGAGGGGTTTAATAGTGATTCTGGCAAGGGTGGGGCACTGGTCCATTTAGACCAATCAAAGGCTTTTGATAGGGCGAACCATTGGTACCTGGTGTCCATTCTGGCGCAGTTCGGCCTGGGTCATAGCTTCCTCAGGTGGATCATTCAGATTTATGACAACGTCGACTCGGTAGTTTGGGTGAACGACTTCTTATCAAGGCCGTTCAACATCAAACGCTCGGTTCATCAACAGTGTCCGCTCTCCCCGCTTTTGATTGTAATGGTTCTTGAGCCATTACTGCGAAAATTGAGCGGCATCCCGAGACAGCCAGGTTGTGGAAAGTCAGTTTCAGCTTACGCGGATGACATCACCATCATCTAACCGAAATGGATTACCTACAAAGGTTCTCTATAAAAATGTCAAGCACCGAAGACAGTAGGTAGGGAAAGGAGAAACATCGGCAACCTAGGCTAAAGAAGGTTTTCACCCACATAAGGTGTTATCTGTTTGATGGAATATGAAAGATTCAGTCCACTTTGAACTTTTAAACCCAAACCAAATGATAACATCTTCAAACCATCTTTGGTTTGAAGATGAAAAGTGTTCTTCCATCGGGATAATCCTCGGCCACATACAGTGAGTATGACATTCCAAAGGCTGGAGCAGTTTGAATGGGAAACGATGCCCCATCCACCATATTCGCCGAACATTGCCCCATCTGATTAGCATTTATTCCACAGTTTTCAAAATCATTTGGATTGTGTAGGCGAGGTCAGAACAGTACTGGAGGAGTATTTTCCGTCACGGACAAGTAAATTTTGGAAGAGGGGCCTTGCAAATCTACCAGACAGGTGGAAGAACATTGTAGAAAATGAAGGAGAATATATTTTAGATTAAAAAAGAACTTTGTTTATCTTAATTTTGAAAAATAAAAGAAGTATAAAAAAACACATTATTTATGGGATGACCCAATATTTGTCTTGTTTGTTTGCTGATGTCGGTCGATGAGACACAAGTTAATTATAATATAGTGAGAATTCTGCAATCTGTTTTACATAAAACATGCACAGACGTGAGAATAGCAAGGGTTAACCAGCAAAATCTTTAACGTTTAATATCGATTTCTAACATTGACGAACGTTAGCGTTTGAATGACAATATTTATCCCCACTTAAATGTGGGTGTTCTGTTAGAATTTTACTGCAGTAGATATCATGAGAAAAACTCTCATATTAGCTTTCGGTACAAAATGCACTCTTGTTTAAAACAAGAGTACATTTTGCCCCAAAATCCAAAGTGAAAGTTTTTCTCGTAGTAACCACCGCAGTATAGTTTGTTCTAACAGAACACCCACATTTAAGTGAGAATAAGTATTACCTCTCGGTATTAATAGTTTCTCTGTTGCTAATATACTCGACTGAATTGACTTCAGTACTTGACTGGTACTTTAGGTTACCAACCACGGAATAATGAAAGGCAAAGGTGATCTAGGAAGGATTTTAACTCAAAACTTATTGATTACTGTTTAACTGTTTACTGTTTTACATGTTTCAGTCATTTGACTGTGGCCATTCTGGAGCACCGCCTTTAATCGAGTAAATCGACCCCAGGACTTATTCTTTGTAAGCCTAATACTTATTATATCAGTCTCTTTTGCCGAACCGCTAAGTTACGGGGACGTAAACACACCAGCATCGGTTGTCAAGCGATGTTGGGGGGACAAACTCAAACACAGACACAGACACACACACATACATATAGTTCGATGCTTTGATCATTATGCTGATCAAGTATCCTTTCCATTTTGTCTGCTGTTCTAGATTCTGCCAACACCCCCACCACTCAATATTGATTAAGAAACCTCATTCATTTTCTATCAAATATGAATAAATCTTTTCGTGGCATTGTTCTGGTTGTTATCTCTAACTTTTTACACATGACAGCATCCTCTTGCAGTCGTCTTCCCAGTGACAGAGCTTATCTCTTTCTGTTTCGATATGGTAGAATACCTGCAGTAACACTTTAGCAGCCTGAAAGGTGCTAATCTGTGATTTCTGATTTCTTTATTTCTTTATTTTTTATTTTTTATTTTTTTTAAATTTTTTTTTTTTATTCTAATCTGTGATTTCTATACTATTTTACATCGTGAGATAATCGTATCAATCATTTTCATTGGCTCATTGGTTTATGTTAATAGTTTTTTTGCAAGTAAGAACACCAACAAATTCAACCCAACTACTTTACATAAAGATATTTTATTTTCATCATGTCTGTTCAGCTTATCTGAAACTTAGCGGTTGTAACGCTTAATATTTGTTACTTTTTATGTAAAGATAACAGTAACTATAACATATGTAGACTTTCTGAGAGTAGTGAGGTTGACTCAGATTGATTGATGTATTAGGAAAATATGAACAGCGTTATAATTCTAGATAAGGACTGAGAAATGTGTTGCGTGTAGATGTGTGGGGTGGCGAAACACAGCAGGAATGAAGTAGAGGTTGATGCATCGGTTAGAATTTAAAGAAAGAGATACGCAGCCAGCTACTTCAGGAGACCAGAAAGTGCTATTATACATGATACAGAAGGATGAAGCAATACATCGACGTTGAATGTGTGTTGGTGAGAATATATTTAAGAATCAGTCGGCGAGATTTTCTTAAATGTGTGTGTGTGTGTGTGTGTGTGTGTGTGTGCGTGTGTGTGTGTGTGTGTGTGCGTGTGTGTGTGTGCGTGTGTGTGTGCGTGTGTGTGCGCGTGTGTGTGTGCGTGTGTGTGTGTGCGTGTGTGCGTGTGTGCGTGTGTGTGTGTGGTGTGTGTGTGTGCGTGTGTGTGTATGCGTGTGTGCGTGTGTGTGTGTGTGTGCGTGTGTGTGCGTGTGTGTGTGTGTGCGTGTGTGTGCGTGTGTGTGTGTGTGCGCGTGTACATGAAAAGCATTCAACAATGAATTATACTGCATTGATTACTGTTTTACTGCTTACTGTTTTACATGTTTCAGTCATTTGACTGTGGCCATGCTGGAGCACCGCCTTTTAGTCGAGTAAATCGACCCCCATGACTTATTCTTTGTAAGCCTAGTACTTATTCTATCGGTCTCTTTTGCCGAACCGCTAAGTTACGGGGACGTAAACACACCAGCATCGGTTGTCAAGCGATGTTGTGGGGACAAACACAGACACAGACACACACACACACATACATATATGCATATTTACGACGGGCTTCTTTCAGTTTCCGTCTACCAGATCCACTCACAAGCCCTTAGTCGGGCTGTAGCTATAGTAGAAGACACTTGCCCAAGGTGCCACGCAGTGGGACTGAACCCGGAACCATGTGGCTGGTTAGCAAGCTACTTACTACAAAGCCACTCCTACGCGTTTGTTTATTAATTTATTCATCCATCCATCCGTCCACCTTTTCATTCAAACAGGTTTAATAACTCCTATAATTCAATGCAGCTGCAAAGTAAAGTATTCCATTGAAACCATGTTGTTGCAAACATTGATTTTTGAACAATATCAAATAACGAATAGAAATTACAATCGGAAAAAGAAGAAATTTATGATAGAAAATTCTGAATACAATCATTTTCTTATCAGTTTTTCTGATATTATCGTGTTTTTCTTTTGTGTATTTTAGTTTTTAGTAACTGAGTGAAGGATTACGTTCTCTTGTTGTTTTCCAATGCATTCTATGAAAATAAGCTACAATCAGTCGCCACTCGGAAGTGAGTATGGATTTGTAAATGTAACATGATATTCTTTTACTCTTATACTCTTTTACTTGTTTCAGTCATTTGACTGCGGCCATGCTGGAGCACCGCCTTTAGTCGAGCAAATCGACCCCGGGACTTATTCTTTCTAAGCCCAGTACTTATTCTATCGTTCTCTTTTGCCGAACCGCTAAGTGACGGGGACGTAAACACTCCAGCATCGGTTGTCAAGCAATGCTAGGGGGACAAACACAGACACACAAACACACACACACACACATATATACATATATACGACAGGCTTCTTTCAGTTTCCGTCTACTAAATCCACTCACAAGGCATTGGTCAGCCCGAGGCTATAGCAGAAGACACTTGCCCAAGGTGCCACGCAGTGGGACTGAACCCTGAACCATGTGGCTGGTTAGCAAGCTACTTACCACACAGCCACTCCTGCGCCTATGATGATGATTTTTTACTCATCATGATGGATGTAATTTGTAACTAATTACAATTCTTGATTCAAATGTATTATAACCCACTTTATTATTGGTTCATGCTCTAGGCATCCATAGATATTTTCTAAGCATTTTTATTATATTAAAAACGATGTTTACCAGCTGCGCCTCTAAGTCATCTCGTTTCTCATCATTTCATATTCGCTTACTTCAAGTTAAAGATATCTCACAAAAAATGTGCTGCGAATCTACGACCCAAATTTTCCTAGACATGTTAATAGGCTTGAAAAATGTGCTGTGAATCAGTAGAGGTTCTATTACTGAAAAGTGACTTCGAAAAGTTACTAGAGAGAATTATGAGTCTGACTTGTTTGTACTACTGCCGGATAGTTGATTGCAACAAAATTCTTCTGGACAATTTGTACTAAATTTGGAACTGTTTGTTCCAATTTCAGGGTGTTATATGATATTTTCTATCTTTATAATGTCAGTCACACTTTGCGTATGTGGAAAGGAGTGGGGCAAGCACGCATTTGCTGTTTAGTTCAAAAGAGGTAAACAAGTATCGTACACATTGTTTTCTTGTGCCGTTTCTAGACCAACGTATCTATCATATTTCGTGTCTCGTGTATGTGTATGTTCTATCTGTTTCGCAAAATTAGAGTGAATTATTTATTATGAATATTAATGCTACTTTGAAAATGTTGCTTCAGCTTATAGTTTTCTACCTTTTTCAAATGATTCTGTATCTGTTCAATAGTACCCAGATTATTCAAAGAAAACAGTAAATATTCTATTTCTATTTGCCTCAACGTATTTATGATTCATAGAGGTTTTTTCTGCTTTAGCAATTATAAAACCTTATAATAATTCTGCTTGTCATTACGTTACTTAGCCTGTCAGTAACGTTTTCACAAGATTAGAGAAAAAGAAGGCGGAAGAAAAGAAGGAAGAAGAAAAGAGGAAGAAAGAAAAGAAGACAAGGCGAAGAGTGGGGCAGAAAGAGAGAGAAAGACAAAGAGGGAGAGAGAAAAGACGGAGAGAGAAGCGTCCATGGCATGTAGTAGGGGTAACGTAATATTTATTACGTGGTTAAACAAATTAGTTGAAGGTAGTGATATAGACGAGAGTTAGGAATATAATTCTAGCAGATGGGTGATGTTCTGATATTATATTATTCTTGTTATTTATCATCATCATCGTCATTATTATTATTATTATTGAGTGAGAGAGCAGTTCATGCCATCAAAGTGACACTGGGGTAAAATATACGAAGCCCAATATACCCATCATGACTACCCGTCTGATAAAGGTATACTAGGCACATGCATCACAACCATATGTGCGCGACATAGTGATCTCATATCAAGATAAACAGCACATGACCTTGCAGGTGGGGCCCAGTTAGAATTTTCTTCAGGTTGAGTAGCCCATCCTGCTCAAAAGGTCCCTGAATAAGGGTTGCTTTAGGATGTTGAACGAAACACCTATGTTTCCAGAGGTGAATTATTCAAACCCCAAAGAATCCCTCTCAACACATGACCATGATGCTCCCCCACTACTTCTGCTCGTGATCAGAGATGCACATATCGTCAGCCACTAAGGGACATGCTCAACTGGTTAAGGCCAAACAACTGACAAGCAAATCTGTGGTATTGAGCAGAATATTTGCTGTAGCCCATCTTTTATTATTATTATTATTATTATTATTATTATTAGTATTAAGATGCTCTCTTGGGGCTACAAGCTACAGTAACATCCAGCCTTAGCGGTTAGCCATATTTAAGCGGCAAAAATACTTCATATTGTCGTGCAGCTACTGTTTATACCTCGTTCGGAGATTTATTATTGCTTGTTTACACTTTTTCGAGATCAGTGACTTTTCGTCACTGGAAAAAGAATATATGTATTTGAATTGGGACCCCTTTGCATGGAAGACCGGTGATTGTCGTGCGCTGACGACGAGTAAATACCCAGAAACCCGAGTCCGTGCGTATCACGTCAGGTCGACGATGGGATGGATAGCTTCCCTTTGCAAATACTGATAGGGCACAGAAAGTGTGTCAATAGCCAGCTGGAGATGTTCTCCTGAGGCAACAAGCTACAGTAGCATCCACCCTTAGTGGTTAGCCACATTTAAGTGGCAAAAATACTTCATATATACTTATTCTTTTTCTTATTCTTCTATTTGAAGGTGATGCTGGAGCATTGCATTGAAGGGTTTAGTCGAACAAATCGATCCCAATATTTATTTTCTTCTTTTTCAAAGCTGGTACGTATTCTAAATCACGCTAATTTGCAGGGACGTAAACAACCCAACACTGGTTGCTAAGCAGTGGTAGGCTACACACACACGACGGGCTTCTTCCAGTTTCTGTCCACAAAATCCACACACAAAGCTTTGGTTAGCTCGAGACTGTTGCAGAAGACACTTGTCAAAGGTGTCACGGAGTGGGACTGAACAGGGAAGCATGTGGTTGAAAAGCTTACTTCTTACCACATAGCCACACCTGCGCCAATGTGTGTATGTGTGTGAGTGTGTGTGTGTGTGTGGCGCGTGGCTTAGTGGTTAGGGGTATTCGGCTCATGATCGTAAAGTCGTGAGTTCTATTCCCGGCGACGCGTTGTGTTCTTGAGCAAGACACTTTATTTCACGTTCCTCCAGTGCACTCAGCTGACAAAAATGAGTAGTACTTGTATTATCAACTTACATGTTTTTATAAACACTTGAGACTTCACTTTTACCGACGCACAATGACCCTGCTAACCCTTTCTTTTCCTCTCAGAAACTATGTGCTTGTGTGTGTGTGTGTGTGTGTGTGTGTGTGTATTTCTGCAAGCGCGCCTGTATGAGTGTATGTGTATGTGCATGCGCGTATGCGAAAATCTGTGTAGTCGGATGTAAGGTATATGCAACACACACACACACACATGTTTATATATAGGCATATATATATATATATAAGTACGAGTTTACGTACTTATGTTTGTGTGTACACATATAAGCGAATGTGAGCGTATAAGTGCATCAGAGCCGGATTAAGACGTGTAAAGGAAATTAAAAGATTTTGGTGCCTCTATACATACTCTTTACTCTTTTACTCTTTTACTTGTTTCAGTCATTTGACTGCGACCATGCTGGAGCACCGCCTTTAGTCGAGCAAATCGACCCCGGGGCTTATTCTTTTTGTAAGCCCAGTACTTATTCTATCGGTCTCTTTTGCCGAACCGCTAAGTGACGGGGACGTAAACACACCAGCATCGGTTGTCAAGCAATGCTAGGGGGACAAACACAAACACACACATGCACATATATATATATACATATATACG